>NC_133385.1:29833869-29953869 GCF_049309525.1 Garra rufa | reverse complement strand
CCCTGGACACTAGCACTAGCTATATTTCAGATATTTATAATAATATTGTACACGGGTTAAACATATCAACTTGAAAGCAAGTTCAATCAACTTCTAAGTTCTTATATTTTTTTAACATAGTTTATCTGAGATGCTGTTATTTGTCATATTTGACTCATATTAGAGAGTGTTTATACTGTTTGACTCGTCCAGTTTCCAGTCTAATTTTGCTTCTCCAAGCTCTGAAACTCTTAAAAATGGAGATTTGCAGAGTTTGTGAGTCGTTCTAGCACAGCTGATGCACCTCTGAGAGTTCAACCGCATTTCCAACAAGGCCTTTGATGTGCGAGTCTCTGAATTACTCGCTTTCTCTGGAAGAGAGAGAGGAAATGAGAGAGATCGACATACAGAAAGTGAAACTCAGTGACTGGCTTCCTCCATCCTCACTATCTTTAGAGCAGACACCTGCTCGCTGCTTTCTGTTGCCTTTCCTTTCTCGCTTTCACCTAGTTTTATTTCTAAATAAAGACTTCTACTAACTTTGCCCTGTTACACTACAGCGGTTTTGTCTTAAAGCGGTTTGTTTGATTGAGAAGAGTATTTTTTGATAGTAAGATGCTGTAATGTTCTCAGTGTGAAGCTGCTCTTTAGTCTAAACTGCAATAATGGCTTATTCAGGTGATCTTGATGTTTATGGTGTCACAGGAGCTCATTATAATATCGCCGCCCACTTCAAACTATAATTTGCATACATCTTCATTTGCATATATGTCTTAAAAGCACAGCTTCAACTTAAATTTAGCAGCTGCCTTAAAATTTAAAACTTTAAGTTGATTTAACTTAAAATTTTAAGGCAGCTGATGAACTTAAGTTTTTAAGTTGAAACTGGTAAACTTTTTACAGTGTAGCGAAAACAGCTTTTTTATTTGTAAAGTTTCACTAGACAAACACTTATGAATAAGTTACTTGTTAATTGTCTTTTTAAAAATATTTTATTAATATTATTATTTAGGTGTACTTCTTTGAAAATAACAGTTGCTGTTATTATTGTAAATAAATACAATAAATGTTTATTTGTATAATGATAATCATAATAAACTATTATTATTATTATTATAATTATATGACTATTTCTTATTTAATAGGACTAGTAACAACAACTGTATATTAGTATTATTATTTATTTAATTATATTCATATATATATATATATATATATATATATATATATATATATATATTTTATTTTCATTTTTCTATATATTTTTAAGTAATGTATTAATATTATTATTTAGTTATATTTATTTTAGAATAATACTTGATGTTATTATAAATAAATACAATTAAATAATTGGTGTATTTGTATATAATATAATGTTATTCATCATAATAATAAATTATTATTATTGTTATATGAATGTATTTATTTCTTATTTAATAGTAATAGTATTAACAACAACAATATATTAGTGTTTTTTTAGTTCTATTAATTTATTTAATAAATAGTTGTTATTATAAATAATTATTTTTTTAATAATAAATTATTATTATTGTTATATGAATGTATTTATTTCTTATTTAATAGTAATAGTATTAACAACAACAATATATTAGTGTTTTTTTAGTTCTATTAATTTATTTAATAAATAGTTGTTATTATAAATAATTATTTTTTTATTGGTTTGTTTATTTTAAAATAATTTATTAATATTATTATTTATGTTTCTTTGGTTTATTTGTAGTATAATAATAATAATAATAATAAACTTTTTTGTTTATTTTAAAATAATTTATTAATATTATTATTTAGTTATATTTATTTTTAGAATAATAGTTGATGTTGTTATTATTGTAAATAAATACAATAAAATGTTTATTTGTATAATAATAATAGTAATAATAAATTATTATTATTAAATAAAAATAAATAAAAATATTTTTGTTTGTCATTTTGTTGTTTATTTAATTGAGAACAATACACTATTGTTATTATTATTGGTATTTTTATATCTGTTATTAAATATTTTTTGTTTATTTTAAAAATATTTATTATTATTATTATTTAGTTATATTTATTTTAGAATAATAGTTTACAATAAACTGTTTATTTGTATAATAATAATAATAATAATAATTATTATTATTATTATTATTATTAATATTAAAATATTGTATTTTTGTTTGTTTATTTTAAAATATATTTTTTAATTTTGTTATTTAGTTATATTTAATTGAGAACAATATGCTATTATTATTAGTAGTAGTATTTTTATATCTGTTATTATAAATAAATACAATAAAATAGGTTTATTTGTATAATATAATAATAACTTTTATTACTATTATTATTATTATTATTATTATTATTATTAGAATTTCTTCTAAATAAAATGTAATTTTATTTTTGTTTATTTATTTCAAGATTATGTATTAATATTATTATTTAGTTATATTTACTTTAAAATAATAGTAGCTGTTACTATAAATACAAAAAATATTTTTTATTAATTAGTTTAATAATATGTTTAATAATATGTATAATAATAATAGCCATTAGAATAAATTATTATTATTTTATCACAAATTTGGAGTGAACATTTTACTGAAATACGTTCTTGTCAGGTTTCATGAAATTCAATTAAAAAAAAACAGCAAAAGTGAGAAATGTGGCCTACATAACTGTTAAGCAACCTACAGTTATGTTGCATATCACAGCATAAAACAGCAATAAGATCCAGAATGGAGAAAAATACTGAAACACAGACAGAGAAGAAGAGAGACATCAAACACAGACCAAGGACAGTATCTCAGAAAGACCAGGGACAGGGCAGAGAGGTAGAAGTGAGGACAAAGCGAGGCGTACAGGCCTGATAAGAGAGAAAGAGATGAGAGAGAACAAAAAGATTGTGGATGAGAGGATTAAACCCTGCTGCTGTTAGTAATGGCCGTGCCTGTTGGTCTTGCTGCAGCAGATGGCTGGCCTGTGCTCTCTGGAGGTTATGTAACCAGACAAACCCCCTCTCATCCCGCAACTAAATCTCTCGCTCGCTCTCTTTCCTGCTTTCTCTTGCCTTGCTGAGCTGCATGTGAGCGCAAACCCTCCGCACACAATGTGCAACATACAGCAGAACTGCCAAATCAGCATTTGGTCAGCATAACTGTGCTTTTTATGGAGAAATATTACGAGTTTTTGACATTCGATTTAAAGATTCAGTTTGACCAATTAATATAACACAGAGTGAAACTCACTGAACCTGTCAGGAATTTCAAATTGTGTTTTGTCATAGTCGTGTTTGACCGTATTGACTCCAAATATTTATAAAACATGTAATACAACTTTGATATTTTATATACTTTTATATTGTCATAATATATTATATTGTATATTTGTGCTACTTTTAATTTATGCTGATTTAAATAAACATACATTTAAAAAAATAAACTATTATATATGTGCTGTATGCATTCTTGACAATATTAATAGTGATTAATAAGAGAAAATTATAAAATAAAAATAATAAGGTACTGTAATAGTCAGAATTAATCATCAGAGAAAATGAGAGAAAATTGATTTACTTAATAAAAATTGGCCATAATTTGTCATAAAAACATCAAAATAAGATTAAAATTAAAATGTATTAAAAGCTGGGCACAATTAGTCTTGAAAATATCAAAATTCAGAATAAAATGGATTTATTTTTTAAATTGTTGTCCATTTCTTATCAAAATAAGAAATAAAAAGTAAACATTGGCCATAATTAGTCATGAAAATATCAAAATGAGAATAAAATAAATGTATTTACTAAACATTAGCCACAATTAGTCATGAAAATATCAAAATGAGTTTTGAAAAAGTATGTATTTATTAAATGCTGGCCATAATTAGTCATACAAATATCACAATTCTGAATAAAATGGATTTATTTTTGAGTTGTTGTCCATAATTAGTCATACAAACATCAAAATGAGAATAAAAAGGATGTATTTAGTAAACATAAAGATAAAGATAAAGAGACTTTATTGTCATTGTAGATATACAACGAAATTTGTTTGGTAGCTCACAGAGACCAGCAGCAATAAAACAAGAAAGCAGCACAGATAAACATAGTAAAATTAATAAATAAATAAATAAATGTATAAAATAAATAAAGGGCACTTAGTATAGTAAAAGACAAAGAAATTTAAGGAATAGTTAAGTACAAATATGAATGTCCCATAAAGTGTCTAGATAGTAAATGAATATAACAGTATTTTACAGTGGTAATGTAGTGCAACCCTTATTGTCCAATAAGTGACTTGTGCATTAGCAGCAAACATGAGGTAGAGGCGGGAGAGAGAGGGAGGGTTAACTGGGAAAAAAACTGTTCTTGAGTCTGTTTGTGCGGGTTCTGATTGACTTATATCTTTTCCCTGATAGGAGGAGTACAAAAAGTCTGTGTCCTGGATGAGTTGGGTCCTTGATGATGTTGCTAGCTCGCTTCTGTAGACGGCTAGCATAGACCATGTCGAGGTTCAGGAGTTTGGTTCCTATGATCCTCTGGGCAGTTTTGACGGTCCGGGTCAGAGCTCGACGGTTTTCTGCAGTGCAGCTGGAGTACCACACTGTGATGCAGTAACAGAGGATGCTCTCTATTGTGCTCCTGTAAAAATTTACTAAGAGCTGGGTTGGCACTTTTGCTTTTTTGAGTTTTCTTAGGAAAAAGAGTCTCTGTTGAGCTTTCTTCACTAAGTGGGATGTGTTAATGGTCCAAGTGAGATATTTTGTTATGCGTAGACCCAGGAATTTGATGTCGTTCACCCTCTCAACTTCCTCACCATTTATGTGGAGGGGTGGTGGTGTTGTTTTCTTGACTCTCCTGTAGTCTACAACGATCTCCTTTGTCTTGGCAGTGTTCAGAACCAGATTGTTGTTCACACACCATTTGATTAGGTGTTGAGGTGGGCGGTACACCGGTGTCATAGTCAGCACCGGTGTGACATTGCGCCACGACATGGATTTTCTAATACCGTCAATACCGTAATAAATCAATTATGTGCCTCGAACGGCTGCATTTACATCAGTAATAGCTAATTCTAAATAATAAGGCATTCAATTTTCTTCAAACGTTCAGTTGTGGTCTGAATACCTGTCCTTATACTATATATCTTGTTGTAAATAAAAAAGTAAAACATATTCGTATCAGCTTTGCAGGTGGTAGGTAAAAGGGGAGTGGCCATTAAACGACTGGTGAAACACCGTGAAGAAAGGTCGGGCCTGTAGCCTATACCAGGGGCGGGGTGGCAATCGGGACGACCGGGACTTTTCCCGGCAGCCGGCCAAAGGATTTACACAGCGGATCACAAATTGAGCGGGCGCGAGGCGAACTAATATTGTATATAATTTTCGCACTTTCAATATGCAGGGTATAGAAATCGCTTTTAACTGAGTGCTCGCGCTGTTTACTTTTACTTTCGATTTTGCGATAACGCACACTCTGGGTAAAGGGAGCAGCACATCTTATAATAGATATTTGTCAGTGAGTACAAGATTGCAGCAAATCCTCCAGTTTATTTTTGTAATCTCTCTTTACTTTCGACCCGTGATCATTCAAATCTAAAGGTCACTGTACACTGAGTCCGATTTTGGTATTCGATTATTGTTTTTTTCTCATATTCGCCATCCTTATCAAAATGCTTATTATGGATGCGAAAAAGCAGAAAATCAAACACGATCCGAATTTTTTTTATGACGGACGAAAGTTTCAGAGGCAGTGTGTAAACTCGATTAACATAACCTGTAATTTTTTTTTTAACGTGCAAAAATCTCGGACGAAAATTTCGTACTCATGTGTGCAATGACATTAACTCCAGCAGCTCGTGTTGGATGCAGGGTTGCCAAGTCCGCGTTTTTCCCCACAGAATTGGTCTACTTTTAAACTGTTGCCGTGGGTTGATTTCCCCCAGTTATTTAAAGGTTTTAAATTTTGCAGAAATTAAATTTCAATAAAAAAAATCATTTTTGTTTTGTTGTACACTGTTAAGTAAGATCTTTAGGTTTTTTGCAAAATAAATATGTTGAGAATGCATACTACTCTCCCATGTCTCTTTTTGATAAGGATACCTACCATTTACTTATTATATTATAAAACTATTAACTTTATTCACATACTTAAAGGACAGGACAGGCTACTCCTCCCAAAATGTACCAAAAAAAGTAATACTGTGATATTATACCGTCACCGTTCAAAAGATGATATTAATTTTAGGTCATATCGCCCACCCCTAATTAGGTGTTGGACGTCCTCTCTGTAGTGAGACTCGTTGTTGTCTGATATCCTTCCCACTATTGTGGTGTCATCAGCCAACTTCACTCTGGTGTTAGAAGAGGAGTGGATGGGTTTGCAGTCATGTGTGAAAAGGGTGAAAAGAGCTGGACTAAGAACGCAGCCCTGCGGTGCTCCTGTGTTAATGGTGATAACAGATGATGTATGGTTGCCCACCCTGACATTCTGTGGTCTGTTAGTGAGGAAATCCAGAATCCATGAGCAAAGTGTGGTGGTTAGTCCCAGGTCATACAACTTGTTTACAAGTTTGTATGGCATAATGATATTAAATGCCGAGCTGAAGTCTACAAATAGCATCCTAACATATGTATTGGGATGCTCCAGATGAGTAAGGCTGGTGTGAAGAGCTTTCGAGACTGCATCCGCTGCTGATCTGTCAAACTGTAGGCTATCCAGGTCAGCAGGGATGTTGGCTTTGATGTGTGTGAAAACAAGTCTCTCAAAGCACTTCATGATTATTGGTGTCAGAACGACCGGGCGGTAGTCATTCAGACATTTTACTGACTGTTTTGTGGGCACAGGAATAATGGTAGTTGATTTGAGGCATGTTGGGACTACAGCCTGCTGCAGAGACAAATTGAAGATGCTGGTGAACACCCCCGCTAGTTGGTCAGCACATGACTTCAGCGTGCGGCCTGGAACCTTGTCTGGTTGGCCATAATTAGTCATGAAAATGTCAAAATGAGTTTTAGAAAGTATGTATTTATTTAATGCTGGCCATAATTAGTAATGAAAATATCAAAATAAGAATAAAACAGATTTATTTGTTGAATGTTTGCCATAATTAGTCATGAAAATATCAAAATTCAGAATAAGATGGGTTTATTTTTTAATTGTTGTCCATAATTAGTCATAAAAACATCAAAATGAAAATAAAAAAGGATGTATTTAATAAACATAGGCCAGAATTAGTCATGACAATATCAAAATAAGAATAAACCAAATTTATTTGTTGAATGTTGGCCATAATTAGTCTTGAAAATATCAAAATAAGAATAAAACAGATTTATTTGTTGAATGTTTGCCATAATTAGTCATGAAAATATCAAAATTCAGAATAAGATGGGTTTATTTTTTAATTGTTGTCCATAATTAGTCATAAAAACATCAAAATGAAAATAAAAAAGGATGTATTTAATAAACATAGGCCAGAATTAGTCATGACAATATCAAAATAAGAATAAAACAGATTTATTTGTTGAATGTTTGCCATAATTAGTCATGAAAATATCAAAATTCAGAATAAGATGGGTTTATTTTTTAATTATTGTCCATAATTAGTCATAAAAATATCAAAATGAGAAAAAAGGGTGTATTTGGTAAACATTGTCCATAATTAGTCATAAAAAAATATCAAAATGAGAATAAAATGGATTTATTTGTTGAATGTTGGCCATAATTAGTCATAAAAACATCAAAATGAGAATAAAAAAGGATGTATTTAGTAAACATTGGCATTAATTAGTCATGAAAGTATCAAAATGAGAATAAAATGGATTTATTTGTTGAATGTTGGCCATAATTAGTCATAAAAATATCAAAATGAGAATAAAATGAATGTATTTACTAAACATTGGCCATACTTAGTCAAGAAAATATCAAAATAAGAATAAAACTGATTTATTTGTTGAATGTTGGCCATAATTAGTCATAAAAATATCAAAATGAGAATAAAATGGGTTTATTTTTTTAATTGTTGTCCATAATTAGTCATGAAAATATCAAAATAAGAATAAACCAAATTTATTTGTTGAATGTTGGCCATAATTAGTCTTGAAAATATCAAAATAAGAATAAAAAAGGATGTATTTAGTAAACATTGGCATTAATTAGTCATGAAAGTATCAAAATGAGAATAAAATGGATTTATTTGTTGAATGTTGGCCATAATTAGTCTTGAAAATATCAAAATTCAGAATAAAATGGATTTATTTTTTAATTGTTGTCCATAATTAGTCATAAAAACATCAAAACGAAAATAAAAATGATGTATTTAGTAAATATTGGCCATAATTAGTCATAAAAATATAAAAATGAGAATAAAATGGATTTATTTGTTGAATGTTGGCCATATTAATCATGAAAATATCAAGGTGAGTTAAAAATAAGGATGTATTTGTTAAACAATGGCCATAATTAGTCATGAAATTACCAAAATGAGATCGAAAGGATGTATTTTTTAAATGTTTGCCATAATTAGTCATGAAAATATCAAAATTCAGAATAAGATGGGTTTATTTTTTAATTGTTGTCCATAATTAGTCATAAAAACATCAAAATGAGAATAAAAAAGGATGTATTTAGTAAACATTGGCCAGAATTAGTCATGACAATATCAAAATAAGAATAAACCAAATTTATTTGTTGAATGTTGGCCATAATTAGTCTTGAAAATATCAAAATAAGAATAAAACAGATTTATTTGTTGAATGTTTGCCATAATTAGTCATGAAAATATCAAAATGAGAATAAAAAAGGATGTATTTAGTAAACATTGGCATTAATTAGTCATGAAAGTATCAAAATGAGAATAAAATGGGTTTATTTTTTTAATTGTTGTCCATAATTAGTCATGAAAATATCAAAATAAGAGTAAACCAAATTTATTTGTTGAATGTTGGCCATAATTAGTCTTGAAAATATCAAAATAAGAATAAACCAAATTTATTTGTTGAATGTTGGCCATAATTAGTCTTGAAAATATCAAAATTCAGAATAAAATGGATTTATTTTTTAATTGTTGTCCATAATTAGTCATAAAAACGTCAAAATGAAAATAAAAATGATGTATTTAGTAAATATTGGCCATAATTAGTCATAAAAATATAAAAATGAGAATAAAATGGATTTATTTGTTGAATGTTGGCCATATTAATCATGAAAATATCAAGGTGAGTTAAAAATAAGGATGTATTTGTTAAACAATGGCCATAATTAGTCATGAAATTACCAAAATGAGATCGAAAGGATGTATTTTTTAAATGCTGGCCATAATTAGTCATGAAAATATTGAAATAAGTAAAAAAGCAATTAATTAATTAAATGTTGGCCATAATTAGTCCTAAAAATTTTAAAAATTAGGAAAAAGATCCAGATGAAACTGCCAATGAAAACAAAATGTAAAACGTTAACTTTGAATAAAGCGTCTCAACAATAAAATCAAACACTTTTAACAATTACTTATTTTTGCGCAGTTTCTTGCCTTAAACTGTGTTGTGTCCTCAACACACTTTTAGCATAGTGCATGGTTTGTAAATTAATACAGTTTGATGTTTGCATGACGTGACCAGCTCCATATGTACAGCTTTTCTGATATAGTAAACTTGCTCAGTAGCACACCCAGTACAGCAACACTTGTGTTTGTGTTTGTTAACATTATCGGTTTATATTATGGGTTTAGGGTTGGGTTTACAGTAGTTGCTATGCTGTTCTCAAACGCGGTTAGCATAAACCCTAAAGCAGCAATTGCTGCACTTATGGAGGTGACCTTAACCATGATACCAGACACTGAAAATTTTTATTTTTTCATTATGCTTCATCCACACCACTAGGTGTCACTATAAGAAAGAGCTCAAAATAAACTAAAAACACTAATGCATGCTCACAGAATACAAGCAAAATAAATGTAAATGTACCAACATAAAGACATTTTTGCATAGTTCCTTGGCCAAAACTATGTTGTGACCTAAACACACTTTTAGCATAGTGCATGATTTGTAAACTAATACAATTTGATGGTTGCATGACATAACCAGCTCCATATGTACAGCTATTCTGATATAGTAAACTTGCTCGGTAGCGCACCCGGTACAGCAGCAGTTGTGGCAAGATAAACTGGCATGTTTGCTTCAACGTATGCATTTAATTTAATGTTTGTGTTTGTAAACAACATAGGTTAAGTTTAGGGTTAGGTTAAGTGTAAGTGCTATGTTATTTTCAAATGTAGTTAGCATAAACCCTATAACGGAAATCGCCACACATATCGAGCTGGTCTCAACCATGATCCTGATAAAAGTCACAAAGTCACGAAAAAAGAGCTCAAAGACTTCTAGAAGCAAAATAAACTGGCATGTTTACTTTAAAATATTCATTTTGTCCCATGCTTGTTTTTGTTAACATTATCAGTTTATATTATAGGTTTAGGGTTGGGTTTCGTGTAAGTGCTATGCTGTTTTCATATGGAAGTGACCTTAATCAAACGGAAAAAAATATTTTTGCATGATGCTTCATCCACACCACTAGGTGTCACTATAAGAAAGAGCTCAAAATAAACTAAAACACTAATGCATGCTCATAGAACACAGGCAAAACTCTATAAATGTACCAACAGTTTTCAGCTGAAGTGAACACTAGTAGCAGTAAAACGGCAATAACCTTTATTTCTTTTCACACAAATTATAATTACAGGAGTAGATTATCGATTAATAAAGACATTTTTGCGTAGTTCCTTGGCCAAAACGATGTTGTGACCTAAACACACTTTTAGCATAGTGCATGATTTGTAAACGAATACAGTTTGACGTTTGCATGACGTGACCAGCTCCATTTGTACAGCTTTTCTGATATAGTAAACTTGCTCGGTGGCGCACCTGGTACAGCAGCACTTGTGTTACGAAACACTCAGTTAAGAGTCCAGAGAAACACAAGTCACTGGACTGTTTACGTTGAAAGATATGTGTTGGTCAGACAATGTCGAAAGACAAGACTAAGTCGAAAGTTTGGCTAACAAACATAGAGTATTTACACAATTGCTTTACAGTGCTTTCTACAGTGATTACGCTGATCTTAAACTCTGCAATTGTTTGTACACTCTTTTACACACAGGCAATTATATGATTGTGTCCGTGTTCATAAGAGCTTAACAAATCTATGGCTAATTGAAATGGCTGTTTCTCGCACACACTCACAGTGGCCATCAGATTCTGCTGTCTCTCTCAGATGGGTTGCGTCATGATCGGTTTCCCCGCAGCAGTGTGTCTGCAGCGGCTCTAATAGGGGTCTCGGGGACCGTGTGTTAAACTCCTGCTGATATGTGAAGCCTTTCCTTGCTCTTGTACTGCACTCTTCCTTCCAGTTTCCTCCGCCTCTTTTCCATCTCCTCCATATGCAAGTTGTGACAGGTGGGACATGAGGAATAAGATGAGACATTTGGCTTTGTGGAAACTCTCGTTCACCCCCATCTGCGGCACATGGAGTGTCTCATCCTCATTATGTTGCAGGAGAGACGGGACGTACCTAATATAGCCGTGAGGTGGACTGACATATTTGACAGGACTTAGAGCCATTGTGGTGCGCATATGTTTTAACCCTATAAAGACTGGAGTCATGGAAAATCAAATAATAGCCCTCAACTAAAGATTTGTCTGGTCAACTACTAATCATAATTTTGAGTGTTTAATTGTCAACATAGCCTAAAAAGCGCTCAAGCTTATGCAGAAAAGCTTGCCTCGTTGCACTGGCAATCAAGTTCACAGAGACCAAGACAGCAGAAAGTGCATCCTGTTTGCCTTCAATTATTTTACAAAAGCGCAATGTTTCGTTGTTGTTCTGAGTAAACACAAAACAATGTAGAGACTTTACAAATTCGAAAGATGCATTACTTATGTAATAAGCGCACTACTGTTCAGCTTCCACTTCTACTTACGTTATATAATTGTTATTTGTAGTATTTTATGTATAAAATTGGACATAGAGGAAGATATTTGGAAATTAGTTTACATACATCATTTTACTTTTGGTCAAGTTAAAGCAGTTCACTTCCAGAACTAAAATTTACAGATAATTTACTCACCCCCTTGTCATCCAAGATGTTCATGTCTTTTTTCAGTCATAAAGAAATTATGATTTTTGAGGAAACCATTTCAGAAATGTTCTCCATATAGTGGACCTCTATGGTGCCACCGAATTTGAACTTCCAAAATGCAGTTTAAATGCAGCTTCAAAGGGCTCTAAATGATTCCAACTGAGGAATAAGGGTCTAATCTAGCGAAACGATCAGGTCATTTCTAAAAAAATTACTATTTATGTACTTCTTAACCTTAAATGCTTGTCTTGTCTAGCTCTGCATGAACTCTGTGTATTCCCGTTCATGACAGTTAGGGTATGTCGAAAAGCTCCCATCTCAACTTCGAAATCATCCTAGATCGCTGTTTTACCTGTTTTTTAAATGCCGTTATAAATGCTGACACTAGGTCAGTACTTCTGCAGAGATGTAGGATGATTTTGAAGTTGGAGGAGAACATGAGATGGGAGTTTTTCGACATACCCTAACTGTATTAACCCAGAATGCACGCAGTTGAGTTGACGCAGACAAGATGAGTGTTTGAGGTTGAAAAGTATAATTGTACGCTTTTTTAGAAAATAGATGAGATAAGACCCTTCTTCCTTCGTTTAGAGTCCTTCGAAGTTGCATTTAAACTGCATTTTGGAAGTTCAAACTCGGGGGCACCATAGAAGTCCATTATATGGAGGAAAAATCCTAAATGTTTGCCTCAAAAAACATAATTTCTTTACGACTGAAGAAAGAAAGACGTGAACATCTTGGATGACAAGGGGGTGAGTACATTATCTGTACATTTTTGTTCTGGAAGTGAACTTCTCCTTTAACATAAAACTAGCTTCCTCAAGATCAACTAGTTTCACTACTAGTTTAGACAACCCATGACTAGTCAGTTTGCACTGTACTATTGTACTTACGAAACCACTAACAGATGCCATTTTTAATTCGGTGTGTGTGTTCATGTTGAACCGTTGTGTACGTGCGTATATTAGCATTTATATCACAACCTTGAACTGATCTCTAAGTGGGACATGTCTGTCATGTGAGAGGATGAAAACAGCAACCCGAAATGAGGACGAAAACAACACAGGACACCTACGTGCCAATGCAAAAGAGTTTCGGCTTCAATACGTCATGCTTTGATCAGGAAAGTCGAGCTTTGATCCGTCACTTCAGGTTGGCGCCTGACAGTTGTTTGTACGGCGTGTGGGACGGATCCGCTGTTCTCCTTTTGTTCTTGGATGCAGGTCAGGGTAAACAAATAAACAAATAAACAATATTAACACCGTAACAGCGTTAGCTCCATCCCGCCGAGGGCCCGGAGGGAGGCAGCGCCGAGACGCAGCAATTACTCTGGAGAAAGTGTGGTAGGCGAATCGATATGTTTCTAAGTGAAATGTGCTGAGACATCCTTTCAAGCCTGTCCTGCTCCACAGCCTCAGGCACTGCTGTGTTTCCTCCGGCTCTAACGAAGGCGGAGGGAGATTTCTGTGGCTGCTGTCCCGGCGCAAACCCTCGAGGCTGGGGGGGTTGAAAGGGGCCCGTGATCTGAGGGTTTGGGGACGGTCGGGACAGACTGATGGGTGTTGTAATTGGCCTCTCGGTGCGGTTAACACAGAGGAGGGTGAAAGTGGGCTCTCAGGGGACCAATGGAGAACAGGCTAACTGGCAGGTGGCTGCTGGGGAAGGTCACAAAAGGTCGAGTTGGTTTCCATGGGTGGCCGATTGCAAAAAAAAATCAGTGTGTGAGATGTTTTGCATTTTCACAACTAAAATCTTGGTTTGACGGATCGGGCAGCGTTTCCGTGTTTGTCTTGCTGATTAGCTTGGGAGGAGATGCTTGTTAGCATTGAGTTTACATAAAATGGCAGATGATTTTGATCATGTCTGTGCTGAATCTCGTTCCCAATCGTGACAGAATGTCAATGTGTGGATTGACACCAATTTTTTTTTTTTTTTTTTATCTAAACAGGATTGCAAATAAGTTTTCAGAGGTTTGATGGAGATCTAGATTGCCAGTAATTTTAACTTAAATTAAAAGCATTAAAAAACATTCTGATTATAAAATAAACTTTAAATGAAATAAAAAAATAAAAATAAAAAACAGGTAGTTTGTTTCAGGCACGTTTTCTAAATATATCTGAAATTATATAAACTGTAATGAAAACGTATAAATAAAAACAAAAACAAAAAAACTTATTATATATACTATAAAAATACTATAAAACAAAACTACCAGGTCTTTAAAATAAAATAAAAATAATACAAATAAAAAATGATTTAAAATATTCATTAAAAACTGTGTGTGAATGATACTAAACACTTTTAAAAAAAAAAAACTTTTATTTGTCTTTTTTGGTTAATGGTTTAAAACCTTCCAGAAAAAGCATTTGTACTGAAATAACTGACAAAATAAAGAAAAAGAAATTATTGAACATAGTTTATAAAAATTGCATATTTTTTAATATCTTTATAAAATGTAATATAATAAAAAAATAATAAAATTAAATTTACACTACTTTTAAATTATTTATAAATATATATTTTGTTTAATGTAAAATCGTAAACATTTTTGATAAAATATTTATAAATGTAACAATTTATAATCATTGAATTTTATAATGCATTTTTCCTGTAACATAAAAATATAAACCATTTTATTACTTTTTTTATAAAATTAATTTTATACATATAAATTATGAATATTTCTTTTATATAATATAAAAATGTAAATCTTTTAAAACATTTTTGATAAGCTGTTTATAAAGTGTACATAATTTATAATCATTTAATTGTATAATGTTTTTTTCTATAATATCACTTTAAAATTAATTTGTGTACATTTGACATTATGCATTTTAAATAATAAATTATGTATTTTGTATAATATAAAAACATATCTTTTTTATATCATTTTTGATCAAATATTAACTTTACATAATATATAATAATATAATTGTATATAAATGTATTTTTCCAATAATATAAAAATGTAAACCATTAAAAAAAAAAAAATTATAAAATAATAAAATTATTTTATTACAATTTTTCTTTGTAAAATTAAATGTTTTATATGTTTTAAACTCTACATTTAAATAATTATAAATATATATTTTGCCAGTATTTTTTTTAAATTGTTGTTAACCTGCTGTAATTTTGCACTTTTTTTTTTTTTGGAGCAGAACATGGGCATGTCGTTCTGTCCCAGTTTGTCAGTTCCTCTCTAGACTCTGTATGAAGCTGGTGTGGTTTCATCTATAGTTTTGCAGTCACTTCCAGCTCTTTGAAGTCTGCTGCGGTGGACAGTATGTTGGCTGAGCTTCTGAGGCTTCAGTGAAGCTGCTGTTCAACGTGTTTAACCAGCGTTTAATGGAGCTACTGAATCCAGACCTGAGTTTATATTCCTCATGATTATGTGAGTCTGAAGAGCCAAAGTTCAGCACGATCTCATTAATGCTTTTTAAAAGTTCTATCAATTTAAGCCTAGCAACAAGAATCATGTTAGTGACATGCTAATCGGGCTAGAAAAGTGTTAAAAACATGTTAATCATGCTAGAAACATGCTAGTAACGTGTTAATCATGCTAACAACAGGCTACCAATGCTAACACCATGCTAGTAACATGCTAATGTCATGCTAATTATGCTAGAAACTTGTTAACAACATGTTAACCATGCTAGAACCATGCTAGTAACTTGTTAATCATGCAAACAACAGGCTACTAATGCTAACATCATGCTATAGACATGCTAATCATGCTAGTAACATGCTAATAACTTTGCTAATCATGTTAGAACCATGCTAACGACATGCTAATCATGCTAAAAACATGTTAACAAAATGTTAAAATGTTAATAATGCTAGAAACATGCTAACAGCATGCTAATCAGGCTATAAATCATGCTAGTAACTTGCTAATCATGTTAGTAATGCTAACGACATTCTAAACATGCTAGCAACATGTTAATCATATTAGAAACATGCTAGTGCCTTGCTAATCATGTTAGAAACATGTTAACTACATGTTAATCATGCTAGTAACTTCTTAGTAATGCTAACATCATGCTAGCTACATGTTAGCAACATGTTAATCATGTTAAAAACATACTAACAACATGCTAATCATGTTAGAAACATGTTAACTACATGTTAATCATGCTAGTAACTTCTTAGTGATGCTAACATCATGCTAGCTACATGTTAGTAACATGTTAATCATGTTAAAAACATACTAACAACATGCTAATCATGTTAGAAACATTTTAGTGCCTTGCAAATCATGCTTGAAACATGCTAGCAACATTTTAATAATGTTAACATCATGCTTGCTACATGTTAGTAACATGCTAATCATGCTAGAAACATTCTAGTGCCTTGCTAATCATGTTAGAAACATGCCAGCAACATGTTAATAATGCTAACAACATGCTATCAACATGTTAGCAACACGCTATTGACATGGTAATCATGTTACAAACATATTACAAAAATGCTAACAAAATGCTAATCATGTTAAAACATGCTAATCAGGCTGTAAACATGTTAACAACATGTTAATCATGCTAGTGACTTGTTAATCATGTTAGTAATGCTAACATCATGCTAACAACATTCTAATCATGCTAGCTAAATGTTAGTAACATGCTAATCATGTTAAAAACGTGTTAGAAATATGTCAACAACATGTTAATCGTGTTAGTAACATGCTAGTGCCTTGCTAATCATGCTATCAACATGTTAACAACACGATATTGACATGTTTATCATGTTACAGACATGCTAGAAACACGCTAACAACATGTTTATCATCCTAGAAACATGCTAGCAACATACTAATCATGCTAGAAACACGTTAACAACATGTTTATCATCCTAGAAACATGCTAGCAACATACTAATCATGCTAGAAACACGCTAACAACATGTTTATCATGCTAGAAACATGTTAGCAACATGCTAATCATGCTAGTGACTTGGTAATCATGCTAGTACTGCTAACATCATGCTAACAACATTTGAATCATGCTAGCTATATGCTCGTAACATGCTAATCATGTTACAAACATGCTAGAAACATGCTAACAACATGCTAATCAGACTATAAACATGTTTACAACATGTTAATCATGCTAGTGCCTTGCTAATCATGCTATAAACATGTCAGCAACATGTTAATAATGCTAACAACATGCTAGAAACATGCTAACAACATGTTAATCATGCTAAAACATGGTAACAACATGCTAATCAGGCTATAAACATGTTAACAACATGTTAATCATACTAGTGACTTGCTAATCATGCTATAAATATGCCACCAACATGTTAATAATGTTAACAACATGCTAGAAAAATGCTAACAACATGCTAGAAACATGCTAGAAAAATGCTAACAACATGCTAATCATGCTAAAGCATGCTAATCAGGTTAGAAACATGTTAACAACATGTTAATCATGCTAGTAACTTGTTAATCATGCTAGAAATGCTAACACCATGCTAACAACATTCTAATCATGTTAGCAATATGCTAATAACATGCTAATCATATCAACAACATGTTAATCGTGTTAATAACATACTAGTGCCTTGCTAATCATGCTATAAACATGCCAGCAACATGTTATTAATGCTAACAACATGCTAGAAACATGCTAACAACATGCTAATCATGCTAAAACATGCTAACAACATGTTAATCGGGTTAGAAACATGTTAACAACATGTTAATCATGCTAGTGACTTGGTAATCATGCTAGTAATGCTAACATCATCCTAACAACATTTTAATCATGCTAGATATATGCTAGTAACATGCTAATCGTGTTAGAAACATGCTAGAAACGTGCTAACAACATGCTAATCAGGCTATAAACATGTTAACATGTTAATCATGCTAGTGCCTTGCTAATCGTGCTATAAACATGTCATCAACATGTTGATAACGGTAACAATATGTTAGAAACATGTTAGAAACATGCTAACAACATGCTAACCATGTTAAAACATGCTAACAACATGCTAATCAGGCTATAAACATATTAACAACATGTTAATCATACTAGTGCCTTGCTAATCATGCTATAAACACGCCAGCAACATGTTAACAACGTTATCAACATGCTAGCAACATGCTATTGACATGTTAATCATGTTACAAACATGCTAGTAACTTGCTAATCATGGTAGCTACATGCTAGCAACATGCTAAGCATCTGACAGACTGTATTGCCTTCAAAAACATTCAAGCTTTAAGCTTTAAAACTACTTTAAACTGCAATCTTTTTCGGACTGAAAACCATTAAATTTCTACAATTTCTAAAACTTTTGTAAAACTTTTTCACACTTTCTGATCAGGCTTTTTTAAGCCAACTTAGAGTTTGTCTTGTCAAACTTTTTTATCTAGTTAATATTTGCTGTAGGATTTCAACGGTTCAGATTCTCACAGTTTAATTCAGTTTGGTCCGTATATCTTCTTTTCCTCAGAGTATGGCTGTGTTGGAGTCATGTGATGGTATTTGGACAGTGTTTTTGCTCTCAAACATGTTGATGGGCTGTCGGTGGAGGTTTCGGGCTCCTCTGAGATTACAGAAACTGCGTCTTTGTCTTGTGTTGGTTGTGCGAGCGAAGGCCCAAGGCTCCACAGACCCAACACACACATCCTTGAGCTCCGTCTTTCACAGCTCCATCTGTACGCTTATGAAATATCATGCAATTTCATACATTGAAACCTGCGTCCAAATTGATATTCTTGATTTCAGTAGACTGATGATTAGAAATGAATATGTGAGATGTTTCCCTCACCAAAAATATGTCCTTTTTATATTTTTATGGAATATGTGAAAAGTTGCACCGCATGACAGCTTCAGGGTTTAGCTCAGAGAAATGAAACAAAGATTAAATTATCATGTACTTGTTCTGAGCCAAATTGTGTGTGTGTAATGAAACTGTGTTAGCTTCATTCCTCATACTTTTTATATCGCTTTTATTTATTTATTTGTTTAAATGTCAACCATCCATGCTCTCATGGGAAAATTGCACTTCTTGGACTTAATTACAAAGCTGAAGTGCTGAAATGACTACAAGAAAATAAAAAAATAAATAAAAATATGTATAATATAACAATTATTTACTTTTTTAAGCTTTATAAAATGCTGTAAATTTTACGTAATTTTTCCTTTAGTTGTTTAATAAATTGTTTATATAATGTGTTTTTCCACAATATACCAATTATTTATATTTTTAGATTATTTTTATTTAAACATATATTTACATTTTAATTTATATTTATGTAATTATGTATTTATATATATTTTTCTATAATATAAAAATGTAAACCATTTTATGATTTTTTTTAAATTATATAAAATGTAGTATAATAAAAATATAAATTTTGTATAATATAAAAATCTAAATCATTTTATATAATTTTTGATAAAGTATTTATAAATTTTACACATTTTATAATTTAATATGTATTTATTACATTTTAATGTATTTTTTCTCTGATATAAAAATGTAAACCATTTTATTACTTTTTTATAAAAATATTTTTTATACATTTTACTTTATACATTTAAATTATGGATATATATTTTATATAATAGAAAAATCTAAGTATTTTATAACATTTTTGATGAAATATTTATCAATTTTACATATCTTAAAATTATTTCATGTATAATGTATTTTTCTGTAATATAAAAACATTTTTATTACTTTAATAATATTTTTTATAAATTTTGCATCTATACATTTAAATGATAATGTATTTTGTATAATATAAAAACAGATTTTTTTTTACATTTTTGCTAAAATATTTTTTTAAATTGTACATAATTTATAAGCGTTTAATTTACATTATATTAATTTTACATTATAAATTTATATAGTTAAAAATATATATTTTGTATTATATAAAAATCCAAATCTTTTATAACATATTTAATAAAATGTTTATACATTTTACATAATTTATAATCATTTAATTGTATAATGTATAATTTTCTATAATATAATATATAAAGAAAATTAAACTTTAATAAAGTTAATTTTGTATATATTATACATTACACATTTAAATAATGAATTATGTATTTTTGTATAATATAAAAACGTTTTTTAATAACATTTTTGATTAAATCGTATATAAAAATATATATACTGTATAATTATAAATATAAATTTTATTTTATTTTTGAAAAATGTAAATAAATGTAATATTTTTATAAAATTAAATTTAATTCATTTTATATAATGTATAATAATGAAAATTTTTATATATTATAAAATATTCAAACATTGTATATATAGAAAAATAAATGGCTTTTATGATTGGTTGGACATTTTCCCCCCATAATTTCTTACGTATCTGTGGTATTCTCAGATCACAGTGCCCTAATTAAAGTAAAATTACAGTACAATTCTCATTTTATCATCTGCAAGGTATTGCAAAATTATAATCCAGATTACTTCAAACTAGTGTAGGACAAGTTACACACCGAAGTTTAATAATTACTGTATGGTCAAATCTGAGTTTATGCTAGTTTATGCTGTGAATCCATTAAAATCAATTGTGATCCTCAGAGCCTTGTTCTCATTCACATCACACTGAATATGGAGTCCACATCTAAGGTTTATGGATGTTGGATGGTCATCTGTTGAAACCTTGACTGAATTTCATGGCTCATCCTGGCTAAAATCAATCCTGCAGCAGTTTCGACATTGGTAAGCAGGCAGAGATGTGCGGCACTGTGTTTGTTTGAATTCAGCTCACCATCTCATGATCCCGCCGCTGGAAAATTGCTTTTTATGCATGACATGCAAAAAAAACTGCTTTGTAATTCCTGATGAAAACAATGTCTTTGATCATTGTGAGAGAATATGGAGAAAAAACACAGGATGACTCTGGTTCTGGTTTGAGTAAAGCATACCTAGTACTTGAGGCGAAAACTCAGCAGGAGCGAGACTCTGAGAAGAAAGGGCAAACAATACGCTTTGAAGTTAATGAATCGAGAGGAGCAATACGAGAGAAATAGCAGCCGGAGTAAAAGGCTACGCTTAGAAATATGGCGGGAACCAACTTTTAGGGGCTTCATTTTGATTTGCTCATTAACCGTGAAATTTGGCATTTGTATTCTGACAATGAAACGACAGAGTTTCAGAATTCAATGATGTAGATGAGTATGGCTCTGTCACCATCAGGAATAGAAACTTCACACAGGAGCTTTAATCCGGATCTGACTATCAGATGTATCATTGCGATGCGCCTTAACATTCCTGTCCAATATTGAAGTTTTGAAACATTTTTGAAAATCATTTTTCCGCCAAATCAAAATCATGTGGCGCAACCAACCAAACCAAGTCATGTGCACAATGTTATATTGTAGAAAGAACCTCAGAAGATCATATTAAATCCATTTGACTTTTTTATGGATTCTGTTTTAATAGTTTAAATAAATTTTAGTTAACAATAACCGTGATTGACTAGTCCACTAGTCCATTTGATTAAGTGCACAGCTCAGGTTTATTTATTCAAATGTTAACTAATTCTGTGACATTTCACTTTATACAGTAAATTCCATCTTTATGACAAAATTTCTGTAATTCCATCTGTGTTTTAGCACTCAATAAATTATAGCACCCTATGAAGGTCAATAAGTCTAGTATCATACAATTTGGCCTTTTTATTAGTGGTCGACCGATTATCGGCACCGATATTAATCATTCCTATGGTTATTGGTACCGGTCATTTGCTGTTAAAATAATTTAAAAGCATTTAAAGAAAGTTGTTGTCAAAGCCCTTGTAATTCTTAATTTTGACATTAACTTTCATTTTACCCCAGACATATGTTGGTTTAAAATATCGGTTATCGCTCCACTTGATCTGTAATAATCGGCATCGGCATTGACCCTGAAAAACACATATTGGTCCAAAAAGTAATAATTTAACAATTTTTTAAAATAAAATATCAATAAATAGTGCCCATATAAAATGTGTATTTATTTATTTATTTTCCAGAAATTCTATTTTAACCCCAGACATATATAATGGTTCAAAATATCGGTTATCGGTCTACTTGATTTGTAATAATCGGCATCGGCGTTAACCATGAAAAACACATATCCGTTCCCAAAAGTAAAAATTTACCAATATCGGTTATAAGTCTACTTGAACTGTTATAATCGGCATCGGCATTGACCCTGAAAAACACATATTGGTTCCAAAAAGTAACAATTTATGCATTTATTAAAAAATATCAATAAATAGTGGCAATAAAAATGTGTATTTATTTATTTTACAGATATTATATTTTAACCCCTGATATATATATATCAGTTCAAAATGTCGGTTATCAGTCTACTTGATCTGTAATAATCAGCATTGACCCTGAAAAACACATATCTGTTTCAAAAAGTAACACATTTTGGACCAGCATTGACCCTGAAAAACACATATCGGTTCCAAAAAGTAAAAATTTACCAATATTATTTATCGATCTACTTGATCTGTAATAATCGGCATCGGCATTGACCCTGAAAAACACATATCTGTTTCAAAAAGTAAAAAATTTTGGACCAGCATTGACCCTGAGAAAAAAAATATTGGTTCCAAAAAGTAAAAATTGATCTATATTAGTTAAAGGTCTACTTGATCTGTAATAATCGGCATCGGCATTGACCGTTCAAAAAGTAACAATTTAATAATTTATTAGAATAAAATATTAATAAATAGTGCC
The DNA here is from genome assembly GCF_049309525.1 of Garra rufa. Classification (NCBI taxonomy): domain Eukaryota; kingdom Metazoa; phylum Chordata; class Actinopteri; order Cypriniformes; family Cyprinidae; genus Garra; species Garra rufa. Next base: position 29,931,050 of record NC_133385.1, on the reverse strand, counting down.
CATATAAAATGTGTATTTATTAATTTATTTTCCAGAAATTCTATTTTAACCCCAGACATATATATTGGTTCAAAATATTGGTTATCGGTCTACTTGATCAGTAATAATCTGCATTGCATTGGCCCTGAAAAACACATATTGGTCGATCCCTGCTTTTTATGACATGTGGTACATGTATTCAAGGAAAATTTATCAATTTTTATTTGGTGGTTACACCACATGACATACTTAGCATCAATAAATGTAAAAAATTATTAACATTTTTAAACCTAACTTTTTTCTTTTCTTTATGTTTGACACTTTGTCATTAAACCCAAATAGCTTGTGCTGTTGGTTTGTATTATTCCCACTGAAGAAATAAGGACTTTGAGGACATGGACACCATTTCGGCAGATGAGAGACCCAAGGCTGAGTTTCGGATGTGAAGTGCACCTTATCCCAAGCCTCCAGCGTTATCTGTTATCATAATCGTCCTCTTGGCCACCCGCTCTTTTAGTGAGTTTGGGTGAAGGCCGATGATAGGAGTTGATGGAGGAGATGCTTTATCACAGTGATCTGACCTAACCGGTAGAGCTGATATCATCCCAGCAGTTTAAATCCACTACCAGATGGCCAGACAAAATAGAAAACTCAAAATATTAGGACTGGGAGTAAGTGATTGTGATAAAAGCCTCTTGGTCAGATTTTATTACATTGTCATTTAAATTATTATGGAAACCTGTTGTGAGAAAAGCACCAAACCACAACCTTGAAGACTAGTCAGTTCTATGTATATGAATACAACTTGTTTGTTTTTTTGGTGTGACATTTCCAAGTTTGAAGATTCCAGCAGCAACAGCTGTACATTTAATATATTAAATACAAGAAACATGGCAAAACATTAAACCCTTAGAACATAAAACACGTCTAAACACCTGCTCAGTCGTACTACACAACTTTTAACTAGGGTTGATTAGCCTGATTTGTTTTCCATTTCACACAAAGCCGAGCATTCACTGCATAAAATATAACACACAAAACGAAAAGCCTTCATCAGCATTCATTTCACTCCATTACCGTTCCCTGTTTCCCCCTCCGCTTTCAAAAGCCCCTTGATATGTCGGCTATTACCAAGCTAATTTGAGAAGGCTAGAGCATGAATGTGAGAGAGGCCTAGCGTGCAATCGTGCCTTCAAATGAGCGAAACGCTCGACTGCAGTATCTCGCGGCTCCCTCAGTCAGCCCGGAGAGCCGAGCTTTGTCTTGCTCTGGGAAGAGCGATTTAGGATGAAACATTGGAAATTAAGCATGTGTAATCCATCATGCCAAGTGAAGTATTAAAAGTTTCATTAGGCGGTTGATCATTGGAGTTGTGACGGATGAACCCGGAGGTGCTCTAGGTCATCAAGGGGTCTTTATTGTGTTGGTTTTTCTCTTGAGTGCAATCTGATCGGTTCACCTTGTCTAGCAAAGTGAAGAGCAATGAGTATGCATTACTACGCTGCTTATTTAACTATTACTGTTGTTAAACCTCAACGTGCAAATCATCCTTCACTGTATGTGCTACACACATGAATGATACTTAAAATCATGTGGCTCATTTAGGAGAGTTACTGTGCTGTTACTTTTCTAAGCAATCACACTTACGATTCTTTACGCCTGGCAGATAATAAAACACACGCTGACTTGCATTAAGAAAGGGACCAGAATATCATTGTTTTTTGTGGGGTAGGCGTATTTAACTTGGACCTTGTTAGCAAATGTAAGAGATAAAGTTGCAGGCACAAGAAACAAAGGCGCAATTGCAAGAAACAAAGGTACAGATGTGAGAGTCACGATTAAGAGAAAATGAGAAACAATTGACAGATAAAAGTTACAATTGCAAGAAACATGCGATTCTATTGTGAGAAATAAAAGCAGCAATTGCGAGAAATCTAAGATGCAAGAAACAAAGGTTCAATTGTGAGAAAATCATGATTACGAGGCAAAAGTTGCAATTACAAAAACCAAAGTTGCAGTTGTGAGAAATGTTAGATGTTGCAGCAAAGTCACGATTGCAAGAAACAGGCCTATATTCATTTTTGTCCAAACCAAAGTCACACTTGTGAGACTTAAAGGTTCTTTTATGTGACAAAGTTGCCATATCAAATATAAACTATAACTATGACTTAGTCACAACTATGAGATATAGTGGAAATTCTGAGAAATAAAGTAATGATTACGAGAATCAAAGAAGGTTGCAAACTTGCGGAAAACAAATGACTCGTGATTGAAACAATATTGAAATTGAGACTTGTGAGAAACAATGTTGCAAGAAACTGACGACTTGTGAGATAAAATTGCAACTTGTGAGAAATAATATTGCAAATGAGACTTGCGAGAAACAAAATTGCAATTACGAGTTGCAAACAAACTTGCAAACAAAGACTAGCAACTTGTGAGAAACTAATGCAGTTGCAAGAAACTGGTGACTTGTGAAAAAAACAAGTGACTTGTGAGAGAGAATATTGCAAATGAGACTTGCGAGAAACAAAATTGCAACTGTGACTAGTGAAAAACGAGTGACTTGTGAGAGAGAATATTGCAAATGAGACTTGCGAGAAACAAAATTGCAACTGTGACTAGTGAAAAACGAGTGACTTGTGAGAGAGAATATTGCAAATGAGACTTGCGAGAAAAAAAAAATTGCAACTGTGACTAGTGAAAAACAAGCGACTTGTGAGAGAGAATATTACAAATGAGACTTTTGAGAAACAAAGTTGCTGTCACACTCCTGGACTGTCGATGTTGGTTTCTTCCAGTGTCTTCCCCCCGCTGTACTGTGATTATTGGTTTCTCCCCCTTGTTAGTGTTATTCCTTTCAGCTGTCTAGTTAATCAGTGTGTCTTTAAATATTGGTGTGTTGGCTATGTTGTTTGTCGGTCGATGTTGTTACTACCCTGTGTTCCTGTGTTTCCTGTTTCTGCTCCTGCACTTGTGGATTATTATCGACATGCAAGAAACAAAGTTGCAACTGCGAGTTGCAAGAAACATTAGACTTGTGAAAAAAGTTGCAACTGTGACTTGTGAAAAACAAGCAACTTGTGAGAAACATTATTGAAACAGACTTATATAAAAAAGTTGCAATTGCAAGTTGCAAAAAACAGGTGAGATTTATATTTTATTGTGTAGCAGTGAAGTTATTCAAACCAGTTCAGTTTTTGCTGATGATATTCTTCTGTTTTATGCCTGCGATAATTATGAGTGAAACATCACGTCATTATTGTCCATCAAACAGTGCCACCTCAAAGAATAAAGATGAACTGCACTTATTTGTCACACTGAGACAATACCGCTCCGACCCCGGTGGTGGATGCATCAACCTCAACATTAAATGGCTTGTCAGGATCCGGATGGTGTAGTAGGGGAGCGGTACTGAAGATGGTCTTAAGATGCTGGAATGCTTTGTGGGCCACGGGGCTCCAGGCAAGATGTTTGGGTTTGCCCTGCAGGAGGGATGTCAGCGGGGCCGTGATCAGACTATAATTCTTGATGAACCGCTGATAAAAGTTGGAGAAGCTGAGGAAACGTTGTAGCTCTTTGATGGTGTTGGGTAGGGGCCAGTCCAGGATTGCTTGTACCTTCCCCTGGTCCATCTATACACCCTCTGCATTGATGACGTATCCAAGGAACTGGACTGATGGTCGATGGAATTCAAAGGACCTGCTGGACGTGCTGGCGATGTTCGGCCAAGTTCCGGGAGTAGATAAGAATATCGTCAATGTAGACCACAACAAAGCGATGGAGATACTCCCGGAACACCTCATTCATGAAGGTTTGGAAGACGGCGGGACTAATGGAAAGCCCGTACGGCATAACCCGGTACTCGTAGTGTCCACTTGGTGTAATAAAAGCCTTCTTCCACTCATCACCTGATCTAACACGAATGAGGTTATTTGCACTCCGCAGGTCTAGTTTAGTGAAGATCTGTGCCCCTCGGAGTTCTTCGAGGGCGGCCGGAACCAGGGGAAGCGGATATGACTGTTCTTGGATCTGTGAGTTGAGTCGGCGATAGTCTATACACAGCCGCAGACCTCCATCCTTCTTACCCACGAAGAAGAAGCAAAAGAAACAAAAGATGCAGTTGTGAGACATGGTCATGCTTAAAAGACTTAAAGATACAGTTGTTGCTATAGTTGCAATTATGAACAATTAGGCTGCAGTTACAAGAAATATGAAAATAAAAATGCACTTATGAGAAACCACCCAGAACACCTCAGTAACTTCCTATTGTAGCAATGTCTTCACAACCACTCAACTGAACACTTAAGCACCTAAGCAAATCTGAATAATTGAGAAACTGTCATGGTTTTAGTGATGGATGAGGCTGATCATTTTACATGCATAGAGTTCATTGACATATGGAAGTCTTAAAGGTCCAGTAACAGTCTGTTTAATTCTAACAATTGAAATGAACAATCGAAGGGTTCAAACAGGCTTATATCACCCAGAGATATCAGTATGATTTCCGCTTGTGCTGTATCAACACATCTGCTGATGAAGTGCAATTTTATTTTGATTGCTTTATGTTGGTTGTGGGTGCTAGCAAAATTAAATTTGATTTATATACGATTACTGAGAGCCACTTCAGATCATCATATGTGACAGTCTCGGAGTCTTTTATGGCTTTCACGCACGCACGCACACACACACACACACACACACACACACACACACACACACACACGCACACACACTATTAGTTCTGCCGCTTCTCAAGACTTGACATACCCACTGGTCCCTGTTTTTCTCCTCTTAAGAGGCTTTGAGAAGCATACACCTCATCAGGAGGAAGAGGCATGGAGAGAGAGTGTGCTAATTCACTGATGAGACGGGGCATGTTTCACAAAACCCTTTGGGAAATCACATCCAGACTCCACAGGCAAGAATTGGCAAGCCTGGGGCAAAGCCAGAATCTGATTTCACTGAGAGCTTGCGTTGCCAGTTCTCTCCCAAATAAGCCTCTGTGGGAGATGACCAAGATGATGATGATGGTGATGAGGAAGAAGATTATGGTGATGAGAATGAGTTCGGCAAATCTGCTTTTTCGGGGAAAGTTACCATGCTAACGATAGTCCAACTTACAGATGAAGTTTCTGTTGTTGTCAGCAGTGCTAATCATGCTATAAGCATGCTAACAACTTGCTAATCATGCTATAATCATGCTATAAACATGCTAACAACTTGCTAATCATGCTATAAACATGCTAACAACTTGCTAATCATGCTATAAACATGCTAAGAACTTGTTAATCATGCTATAATCATGCTATAAACATGCTAACAACTTGCTAATCATGCTATAAACATGCTAACAACTTGCTAAGCATGCTATAATCATGCTATAAACATGCTAGCAACTTGGTAACAATGTTAGAAACATGCTAGCAACATGCTAATCATGTTAAAACATGCTAGCAACAGGTTAATCATGTTAAAAATATGTTATCAACTTGCTAATGATGCTAGAAACATGCTAATCGTGTTGGAAACATGCTAGCAACTTGCCAATCATGCTAGAAACATGCTAGCAACTTGCTAATCATGTTAGCAACTTACTAATCTTGCTAGAATCATGCTAAAACATGTTAATCATGCTAGAAACATGCTAGCAACTTGCTAATAATGTTAGAAACATGTTAGCAACATGCTAGTAACTTGCTAAAGTTTCAGCTGCAAGACATAATGGTCCAGTTATGTGATAAAGTTTCATCAAAATATAGACTCAATTATGACTAATAGTTGCAATTTCCATAATATTTGCAATTTGTGTATGTCTCATGGTATTTTTGTGTTTAGTAGTGTCTGCCATTTCTGTTTGTTCTGTATTAGTAATAAAGACTGCAGTAGCTTATGTAAAAATGAATGATTTCTCATTCATAAACCTATGAACTGTGAATATACTGTTTTATGTAAAGGCCCTCATGGGCATCTGTAAGTGCTACTGTAGTATTTATTTGTTGGTGTGTAGTGTGCTTGAGGTTTTGGTTGCTGGTTTACTCTGAATGAGGCTTCACAAGTTGGAGTATCTACAGTATGCTATTGTGCAACATTCAGGGTTTTTTTTCACTCAAAGCTGTAATTACTAATATGTATCAGCTCTTATTTTAGCAGCTTTTAATGCCTACAATGAAGATTTTAATATTTTAGTGGTCTCATTCGTACTATTATTGACAATGCAATTGGCCTATTTATTAAGGATTGGTTAAATGTGTTGTTTTTCCTCCACCTTTCCATTTGAAATGGAAAGAACATCCAATAACTTCATATTATGTTTGTATTTTCCTTTGGTACATTTTTGTAATATATTTTTGAATCAAGGGAGCCCTAGAAATGACAGATTTGGGAAACATTCACAGTCTTTGGCTTTGGTGTAAACAAGAAAATAGCCTTTTGTGCTATTTGTTTACATGATATGTTTCTCTGTTTCCATTTGTTTGCTCTGAGAATATCATGAATTATTGGTATTTGTTGAAGTATTAATGGTGTGCTCAAACCCAAACAAAGCTTACAGATGCTAGGGATATATTGTGTTAATTTAGTTGGCCTTTCACTAATCTTTCACCTTCACTAACCTTTTTCCTAATACCTGCTCTGAGGTTTTATGAAGATCTCAAACTCTCTCTGTTCCCTCCAAACCCCCAGAAGCCCCGGCTCCCGATGGCCTACTGCTGGGATAATCTCTCGCGAACGCTGGTGGATTTCACAATGTGTCTCTCTCTATATATTCACTCCTGACTCACATATTTACATTTGCATTCCAGAGCTTTTCATATCTGCTTGTAATTGTGTAAATGTATTCGCTGTCGTTTTGGCCACTGGACAAACAGTTATGCTTTCAGATTTAAATGGTGCTCAATATGTTTTTTGTGTCCAAACATAATTATATTTTATCCTGTGTTCCCATATGTCTGGACAAACACGACCGTAGACTGTGCTTCAAAGCCTGAATTTATCTATGAATATCTCTGTTTGTTTATACGGTCAGATTTGTTTATCCAATTCCTAATTTGGTTGGAAAGCTCAATATTTACAACCCCCGCGACCTCTTGTTTGATGATAAGTACAAACACTGTTCAGATTTGATCATATTGTCATCTAGGTTGTTCTACTTGTCGATACCTCTAAACATAAGAAACTCTACTTTTGAAGGACAGCACTGCGGTTTTCATTTAAAGAAAAACAATGTTTGTCTTGTAAAAACTTGTTGCCTTTAAAACGACTTTCATTTTTAGCTGATATCATCATGAGTAGGCAATAGTCAAATAACTATTTAGTCTTTGGCAAATTCCTGGAGAGCACTTCGTTCCTGTGCTGTTGTTTGGAACAGGACCTGGCTCCCAGGGTCCAGCTGGAGGTTCTGGTAGCTGGTATTTTTTACACTAAGGGGAGTTCGTCAAATCAGGTCCACTTTGCAGGTTAGAATCACCGACGTAGGCAGGAAAAGACTGTCTGACCAACATGAAAAGTGACCCATTATCAGTCGTTTTTGGTGTGCGTTTACCTGAAATAGCACCACAGTAATAGACCTTTGAGCTACAGATTAAACTCAGAATATCTTTCAGATTTGATGACACTATCCTTGCAAGCTTAGATACATCCAGTGAATTTTTTATCTTCAGAAAATGCTCATTATATCGTTACATGTAAGAAGTTTTTAAGGGCAGTGCTGCTGGTTTCATTTAAAGAAAAACAAAGTTTGTCTTTTAAAACTTGTCACATTTAACACGACTTTCATTTTCAGCTTATATCATCATGAGTAGGCAATAGTCAAATAACTATTTAGGCTTAGGCAGATTCCTGGAGAGCACTTCGTTCCTGTGCTGTTGCTTGGAACAGGACTTGGCTCACAGGGACCAACTGGAGGTTCTGGTAGCTGGTATTTTTTACCCTTAGGGAAATTTGTCAATTCAGGTCAACTTTGCAGGTAATTCCTGCCTAGAATCAGCGACACAGGCAGGAAAAGACCATCTGACCGACATGAAAAGTGACCCATCATCAGTCATTTTTGGTGTGCATTTACCTGAAATAGTATCACAATAATAGACCTCTATGCTACAGATTAAACTCAGAATATTTTAGATTTGATGCCGCTAAACTTGCAAGCTTAGACACATCCAGTGAATATTTTATCTTCAGAAAATGCTCATTATATCGTTCCTATCTAAAACTGTCGGAATAGGTTAATATGGCTTTCAAGGTTAAGGAATCTTGATGACTAGTCAGATTTGTTTATCTAAATCCTAGTTTGGTTGGAAAACTCAATATTTACAACACCGTAACCTCTTGTTTGATAAGTACAAATGCTGTTTCGAATCGATATTATTGTATTGTCATCTAGGTCGTTCTACTTGTTGATACCTGGTGTAAGATAAGTGACAACCTCTAAATGTAAGAACCTCTAGTTTGAAGGGCAGTGCTGCTGGTTTGGTCAAATCATGAGTAGGTGATAGTCCAATAACTATTCAGGCTTTGTCAAATTCCTGGAGAGCACTTTCTTCCTGGGCTGCTGTTTGGATTGGGACTTGGCTCCCAGGAAACAACTGGAGGTTCTGGTAGCTGGTATTTTTTTACCCCAGGGAAAATGCGTCAAATCTGGTCCACTTTGCAGGTTATTCCAGCTTAGAGTCACTGATGTAGGCAGGAAAAGACTGTCTGACCGACATGAAAAGTGACCTATCATCAGTTGTTTTAGGTGTGCGTTTACCTGAAATAGTACCACAATAATAGACCTCTGTGCTACAGATTAAATTCAGAATATCTTTCAGATTTAATGCTGCTATTCTTGCAAACTTAGGCACATCCAGTGAATATTTTATCTTCAAAAAGAGCTTATTATATCATTCCCATTTAAGGTTAGGGAATCTTAATGACTAGTCAGATTTGTTTATCCAAATCCTGAATTGGTTGTAAAACTCAATATTTACAACACCGTAACCGCTTGTTTGCTAAGTACAAATGCTGTTCAGATATTATCATATTGTTATCTAGGTTGTTCTACTTGTCGATACCTGGTGTAAGATAAGTGACAACTTCTAAATGTAAGAGCTTCTAGTTTTGAAAGCAGCGCTGCTGGTTTTGTTTAAACATTGTTAAAACAACGTTTGTCTTGTAAAAGCTTGTCGCCTTTAAAACAACTTTATTTTTAAGCTGATATAATCACAAGTAGCCGTTAGTCAAATGACTATTTAGACTTTGGCAAATCCTGGACAGCACTTTCTTCTTGGGCTGCTGCTCAGATTGGGACTTGGCTCCCAGGGACCAACTGGAGGTTCTGGTAGCTAGTATTTTTACCCCAAGGGGAAATGCATCAAATCTGGTCCACTTTGCAGGTTATTATGGCCTAAAATCACCGACATAGGCAGGAAAAGTCCACCTGACGAACTGGAAAACTGTCCTATAATCACTCGTTTTAGGTGTGAAATAGTACCACAATAATAGACCTCTGTGCTATAGATTAAACTAAGAATATCTTTCAGATTTGATGACACCATCCTTGTGAGCTTAGACACATCCAGTGAATATTTTATCTTCAGAAAATGCTCATATCATTCCTGACTAAAACTGTCACAATAGGTTAATATAGCTTTCAAGGTTAGGGAATCTTGATGACTAGTCAGATTTGTTTATCCATATCCTGGATTGGTTGTAAAACTCAATATTTACAACACCAGAAATGCTTGTTTGATAAGTACAAATGCTGTTCAAATAACTATTTAGGCTTTGGCAAATTCCTGGACAGCACTTTCTTCCTGGGCTGCTGCTCAGATTGGGACTAGGCTCCCAGGGACCAACTGGAGGCTCTGGTAGCTGGTATTTTTTATCCCAGAGAAAATTCGTAAAATCTTGCAGGTTATTCTGGCCTAGAATCACCGACGTAGGCAGGAAAGGACTGTCTGACCGACATGAAAAGTGACCCATCATCAGTCATTTTTGGTGTGCGTTTACCTGAAATATTACCACAATAATAGACCTCTGTGCTACAGATTAAACTCAGAATATATTTCAGATTTGATGCCGCTATCCTTGCAAGCTTAATACACATCCAATGAATATTTTGTCTTCAAAAAGTTCTTATTGCATCACTCCCAACTAAAACTGTTGTAATAGGTTAATATAGCTTTCAAAGTTAGGGAATCTTGATGACTTGTCAGATTTGTTTATCCAAATCCTAATTTAGTTGGAAAACTCATAATTTACAACCCTGTAACCTCTTGTTTGATAAATACAAATGCTGTTCAGATTTTATCGTATTGTCATCTAGGTTTTTCTACTTGTCGATGCCTGGTGTAAGATAAGTGACAACCTTTAAATATAAGAACCTCTAGTTTTGAAGGGCAGCACTGCTGGTTTAAAAAAAAAAAAAGTAAGTTTGTCTTTTAAAAACGTGTCGCCTTTAAACGACTTTCATTTTCAGCTGATATCATCATGAGTAGGCGATAGTCAAATAACTATTTAGGCGTCTGGCAAATTCCTGGACAGCACTTTCTTCCTGGGCTGCTGCTCGGATTTGGACTTGGCTCCCAGGGACCAACTGGAGGTTCTGGTAGCTGGTATTTTTTTAACTCAGGGGAAATGTGTCAAATCTTGTCCACTTTGCAGGTTATTGCAGCCTAGAATCACCAACATAGGCAGGACATTTCTGGTGTGCATTTACCTGAAGTATTACCAATATTACAATATTAGATCTCTGTGCTACAGATTAATCTCAGAACATCCAGATTTGATGCCGCTATCCCTGCAAGCTTAGACACATCAATGGAATATTTTATCTTTAAAAAGTGCTCATTGTATCGTTTCCGACTAAAATTGTCGTAATAGGTTAATATTGCTTTTAAGGTTAGGGAATCTTAATTACTAGTCACTTTTGATTGTAAAATACAGGGGTGGTATTCAGCATGATCAGCATAATTTTTTCATCCTTAAAATGAATTAGCAAAGCTTCTGGATCTTTTTTTTAAAAGTACTGCTTAATCTCTTGTAATTCCCACTGTCATTGGTACTATTGCTTAAAAAGCTCTGATCTCTCCACAGCGACGTGAATTAACTTTGACTTTACATTAGTTAGGAAGAGATGTGATAATAAGAGGAAACTGATATCTGTAATAAAACCTTAAAAATAAGAAGAAAATTGGGTATCAAAGTGTAGTAGTGAAATTGGATTGTTGTATTATGTTGACTTGGCTAGATAGATGCTTACTGCATCTGTACATACACTTCCAGGAAATTCTTACTGTTGGAGTTTAGAATATATTTTGATTCCAAGGTTTTTATTCTTTCTTGGTAATAGAGATACAGATTTGGAAACAGTCACACAGCTCATTTGCCATCATCTTTGGGTCTGGCTTCAGGTGGGAGTGGGTTTGAGATGATAATAAAAGTAGGAATGCTTTTTTGGTCCATCCCTGGAGAGAACTTTCTTCCTGGGCTGCTGCTCGGGTAAGATTTTGGCTCCCAGGGCCTGACTGGAGGTTCTGGCACCTTGTATTGCACCCCAGGGGAAGTGCACCACGCTTGGACTTCCCAGTCGCTCCTGGGAACGGGGTATTCCTGGAAGTCTTCACGCTGAAGAAAACCTGCTTTCTATCATACTCTGATCTCTTTCAGCCCACTCAAGTACTAGACAGTCCTGTTATGCTGATTATGATAAAAAATAATTTAAACTGAATTATGGCTGACTTTATTGCATTACTTAGGAAATCAGTAGCATTTGCAACAAAGTTAAAGTGAGTCAGAAACTGTGATTTGACATTTGCCATGTGTCAAGAATGTTTTTTCACTTTGTGTATTTGCCCATATTTTATTGATGTATGGATTCAAAATTTGAATAGATGTCCTGCATGAAGAGCGCTGTCCAAGGTGCTGAAAATGCATTGCGAATCTCTCAGGATATTAGACCTTGATTTAGCCTTGCACTTAGATACTGGATCAGTCCAATTCAAATTTATTTAAAGGATTTGGCTCAAAAGAATGATTTGTTCGTAAATTAGATGGCAGTTTACCAACCTGGTTAGAAAGCACTATGTTCTACATTTTGGTGAATTGGTTGAAAATTTTTATGAATTCTAATGATATGCATTGTACAAAAACATGCATAGCAAAAGTAAGCAGTAGCTCCACCTTCAAACCTAATCATCAATGAGGGGTGTAAGACGATCATATAAAAACATACTAATGAGATTGTACAAATTCAAAAATACAAAGTTTGCATGCCTGTAACTCAATAACTATTAAAGATATTTTAATGCCCTTTTAGATATTGAGTCTTAACAAAGATTCCTTTTTGGCATCTTCATTTTTAATGCCCTACCAGATTTGGTTCTAGAGATATTGGATTTTTAATATGGCTCCAGGAGTAAATCGTTAAAATGTGGGTCAGTTTGAAAAAATAAGATACTTCTTTTCTTTTAGAGATAAATGTTTAAATAACAAATAATGTTAAACTAGAGATGTATCTTGTTTTTTTCTGTCAAGACAACTGCATTAAAAAAGTTTGCGTGCATGTAACTCAGGAAGTATTAAAGATATCACAATATGGTTTTAGATTCCAGTTCTTCATAAACTTTTCTTTTAGAATCTTTAATCTTCTTTTCAAGATCCGACATCATTCAGTCCCTGAGATATAGGGATCTCAATGAGGCATACATGTCCAGATTGTTGAACGTTACCCATTTTCAATGGTCGAAAACCAAATGTTGGTCACTTTGTGTACAGCTGATTCTTATTTTATTTAAAGAACAATGTCTAAAGAAAAAATAATGTTGAAATTAGAATTATAATAGACTACAGAAAGCAAGGTAATGTGCCTCAATTTGATCATTTCAGTGCAGCTATGTTCTATGCAATTGTTTTGATAGAGGGAAACAAGATACAATTGTAATTTCAACATTATTCTTTTCTTCAGACATTGTTCTTTAAATAAAATAAATATCAGCTGTATACAAAGTGACCAACATTTGGTTTTCGACCACTGAAAATCAAAAGACAACAATCTGGATATTCAGCCTCATTGAGATCCTCATATTTCAGGGACTGAATGATGTAGGGCCTTGATAAGGAGAATTCCAAAAGAAAAGGTAATTAAGAACTAGAATCTAAAATCATATTGTGATATCTTAATTACTTCTTGAGTTATAAGCATGCAAAAATAATAGTTATGTTCAACGCAGTTGTTTTGACAGAAGGAAACAAGATACAATCTCTAGTTTCAAAATTGTTTGTTCTTCAGACATTCCTCTTTAAAAGAAAAGAAGTATCTTATTTTTTCAAACTGACCCACATTTGGTTTTTGACTAATGAAAATGTGTACATTTTAGCGATTTACTCACAGAGCCATATTGAAATTCCAATATCTCTGGAACCAGATCTCATAGGGCATTAAAAATGACAATGCCAAAAGGAAAGTTTGTTAAGACCCAAAATCTAAAAGGGCATTAAAATATCTTTAATACTTCTTGGGTTACAGGCATGCAAACTTTGGAGAAAAACTTGAAAAGTGCTGTTTCCCCATTTTCAAATGGTCACCATTGGCACATAATGCAAAAAAGATCAACATATTTTACTAATAGAGTTACCATCTGCCATCTTTCTGAAGTCATTTTAACCCCCTGTAACTTGACTCTGAATCTAAGCTGAAAATTGCCATTACTTACTCAGTAAATGATCATCCATTCTTTCATCACTATACATCTCTATCTTTCTTCAGAATAATTATTAGCAAAATCAAAAATTGATCCGAGAACCTCTGGTTGAGTAGGCACGGAATGACCCTTCAGTATATTTATTTTTCACTAGGGGTTCCTTTTCAAAGAGTAAAGCAGCAGGCAAAGTGCCAAAGAGTGTTAGGACAGATGTCCTTTGGGTCAGGGTTTGAAATTACAGAAAAAAAGGCAGAACTTTAATTTTTGGTTGAACTATCGATTTCACAGAGTATAGCAGCAGACATGAAATCAAACCTGACCCCATTTTCTGAGCACTGTAACAGTTCAATGTCTTCAGCGGGACTAATTTGTAACCGAGCACGAGAGAAGTGAAAGTTCACAACCTCTTGGCTGACCTGACTCGAGGCCAACTAGCTAAAACACCTCCCTCCCCGAACCCCATGCGCCCATGTCGGTTTAATCTCTCTCTGGCTCTATTCCCATCGCACTAATCCTGCCTTTTCTCTCTTGCAAATGTCAGTCCGTATCTCTCACCGTTCATCTGTTCCCTGGACAACGCCTATCTCCTCCGCTGCATGCATTCAGTGGCAAGGGCAGATACTAATGAGGCTGCCCAGGAGAAGCATAAGAGAATAGATCTGTCTCCTTATTCTTTTCCGTTGACAGCTTTTGTGTATTCAGGCCTCAAGGCTGGATCTGACATAAACCCACTCAGCGGTTCTCCAGCGAACTGTACTATATGTTTTAGGACTTCAGCTTACACCTTTTGTCTGTGGGTTGATTTTTTCAAACTTCACTTCGAAAAACAGTTTTTTTGAGGGGTAGTTTAGCCCAAAATAAAATTCTGACTTCATTTAGTCAAAAACGATGTTTTAAAATGTTTCAGCTGTTTTTGTTCTGCGACAAAAAATTAACCATACTGGTTTGGAAAGACATGAGGGTGAGAAAATTATGTAAATACGTCACATTACCAGAACTTTCACTCATGCAAGACATTTTTTTTGCACAGACCGCTGGCTCACACACACGGCTCTAACCCTAGGGCAGCTATTTGTCTTTTCCCATCATCTCCCGGTGGGAAGAGTGCAGTTTACGTTGATTATATCTCTGAAACTAGGTTACAATGGATGCTGTGTGCATGGCCTGATTCAGTTGCAGCCTCTGTAAATGAAGCGACCTCTATAAAGAGAAAATTTTACCTGCATGGCGTGACAAAAGCTGTATTTCCTACTACAATGGATAATTTTAGAATGGTCCAGTGTAGATTCTTTCTACTGGAATTGAAATGAAAGCCATTTGGTTTAAACATATTGGTAGCCTTGACTACAGAAAATGATGGTAGAGGGTTGGTGATAAATGTGGATTTTAAAACACAAGTGCCAAGTTGTTAGAAATACAGACTTTGTTCAAAATTTTCAACAGAAAATTTAACTTAATGATTCATTGGTGTCTAATAGTTTAACAACCAATACCAGGTGGTTCAAGCTATTATATTATTTTCAGAAAAAAGTGAAACTATTTTACTAATTTCTTGTTTCATGTTTTTCTTGGTTACACCACACTTTCGCCACTGAATAAAAAACTAAAATAATTAATTGCGATTAATTGTGAGTTTACATCTCGCAATTCTGACATTTTTCCTCAGAATTGAGAGATATAAACTTGCAGCGGCTAGTTATAAAGCAGAATTGTGAGATATAAACTCACCATTGCGAGTTTGAATAGTGCCTTGCAAAAGTATTCATACCCCTTCATTTTTTTTCACTTTTCATTAAGGCTGTCTCAATATTTTGGTGCATTGAACTTTCCTTCTACTCTGATGAGTCCCTCAGTCCCTGCTGCTGAAATACAGTCCCAGCACACTTTACTTTTGGGATGGTACTGTGCAGGTGATGAGCAGTGCTTAGTTTCCTTTAAACATGATGCTTGGTATTGAGATTCATCAGACCAGAGAATTATATTTCTCACAGTCTGAGGGTCAATCAGGTGCTTTTTTTGCAAAGTGGGTTTTCATGTGTCTTCACTAAGGGGAGGATTGAGTTTGGCCACACCGCCATAAAAAACGGATCGGTGGAGTGTTGCAGTGATGTTTGTCCTTCTGTAAGTTTCTTCTATCTGCATATATGTGACCCTGGACCACAAAACCAGTCATAAGGTAAAATTTTACAAAACTGAGATGTAAACATCATATGAAAGCTCAATAAATAAGCTTTCTATTGATGTATGGTTTGTTAGGATAGGACAATATTTGGCTGAGATACATCTATTTGAAAATCTGGAATCTGAGGGTGCAAAAAATCAAAATACTGAGAAAATCACCTTTAAAGTTGTCCAAATTAAGTTCTTAACAATGCATATTACTAATCAAAAATTACATTTTGATATGTTTACAGTAGGAATCTTCATGGAACATGATCTTTACTTAATTTCCTAATGATTTTTGGCATAAAAGAAAAGTCAATAATATTGACCCATACAATGTATTTTTGGCTATTACTACAAATATACCCCAGCGACTTAAGACTGGTTTTGTGGTCCAGGGTCACATATGATCATGGAGCTCAACTAGAGTGACCATCGGCTTATTGGTCACCAGTATAACCAAGCTCCTTCTCCATCAATTGCTTAGTTTGGCCAGTTCTAGTTGTTCCAACCTTCTTCCATTATGCATAATGGAGGCTACATGCTTTTGTAGACCTTCAGTGCAGCAGGATTTGTTTTCTGAACTCTTTCCTTAAATGTGTGGCTTGATGCAAACCTGTTTCTAAACTCTACAGGCAGTTATTTTGACCTTAGGGTTTGATTTTTGCTCTGATATGCATTTTCAGCTGTTGGACCTTGTCTAAAAGGTGTTTGCCATTCCAAATCATACTCATTGAATTGAATTTTCCACAGGTTGACTTCACTTGAAGTGTAGTAACATCTACTAGCAATATGAATGCTTCTGAGCTAAATTTCAAGTGTCCCAGAGAAGGGTATGAATACTTATGCAATGGAATCAAGTGTTTTATTTTTAATAAATTGGCAAAGATGTTAAAAACATGTTTTTGCTTTGTCATTATGGTGTATGGAGTGTAGATTGTTGTGGAAAAAAAGTAATTTAAAGCAGTTTAACATAAGGCTACAACATAAAAAACTTAAGGGGTATGAATACTTTCGCAAGGCACCGTAAACTCTTTTGCAATTGTGAGAAAGTCAGAATAGCAGTATATAAACTTGCAGTTGTGAGAAATAATGTCATAATTGCAATCTGACAAATCTCGCAAATCTGACTTTTTTTCTCAGAATTGTGAGATATAACAAAGCAATTGCTGAGTTGCCAGAGTTTGAATGTCGCAATTCTGAGTTTTTTCTCGCAATTAATGTTATGCAATACTGACTTTATAACTCGCAACTGCACGTTTTTATCTCTAAATTCTGAGAAAATTGTCAGAACTGCGGGTTTATATCTCGCAATTCTGACTTCATTTCTGAGTATTGCAAGTTTATGTCACGCAATTATAAGACAAAAAGTCAGAATTATGAGTTTGTATCATGCAATTCAAAGGAAAAAAGTCAGAATTGCGAGGAATAAAGTCAGAGTTCTGAGTTAAAAAGTCACAATTAGCGTTATTTAGTTATTTAGTAGATTTATTCAGTGTTGGAAATGGGCTTCCATACTGATTATGTGGGAAAAACTTATTACTTCAATAATAATAGTATTTTAATAATAATAAAATATTATGGCAAACTACTTATGATATTTTTTTCTTCAAACACAATAACCAAACTTTTTTAAGCCCCACAAATATAATAAAATATCATTTTAATTTAGAAATTAAAAACTCCGCTGACGGCGACCAGAGTTCGATTCCCGTCTTGAGGTCCTTTGCCGATCCCGCTCCCCTCTCTCCACCCAATACTTTCCTGTCTTGTCTCTACTGTCCTATCCTAATAAAAGGCATCAAAAGCCCAGAAAATAACTTAAGGGGAGACACCGCAGGCAAAAACAAATTTTTTTTCATGCACCAGTCAAGTTTGAGACTTTGGCCTTTTGCTTTTTCATAAAGAGTTTTTTTTTTTTCCAGACTACACTCTTAAAAATAAAGGTGCTTCACGATGCCATAAAAGAACCCTTTTTGTCTAAATGGTTCCATAAAGAACCTTCAACATTTCTGTTTCACAAAAGGTTCTTTGTGGTGAAAGAGGGTTCTTCAGATTATAAAAAGGTAAGAAAGAGATAGTTCTTTAAAGAACCTTTGACTGAGTGGTTCTTTGTGGAACCAAAAATGTTTCTTCTATGGCATCGCTGTGAAGAACCTTTTAAAGCACCTTTATTTTTAAGAGTGTAGTGGAAAGAAAACATCAAAAAGACACTGTTAAGTGTTTATTTTATAGCACTTTATCTATTTGTGTTAACAGATTTTAATTACAATGTATATTTTTAAAGGCCGTTTTCTCAAAATGAGTTTTTTTTCTCCTACACTGAGCCATAAATCTCCACTTCAGTAGCACTTACACACACCAACCTTTACATTTTTATTCCTGTCTATATTCTGAAGGTTTTTACAGAAGGATTTGTTCATATATAATTTGCTTGATTTTATTCAACATTTTATTCACCGAAAAACTGTAAAAGAAAATCTATCGTTTTCTGCCTGTTCTAAGTATTTTCTGAATTATGGAGTGACTAAATGAAATACCCCAAATTCCTTCTAAAAAAAAAAACATTTGACTCAATGACTCATATGTCAAAAAAAAAAACAAAACAAAGAATTTTGAAACCGAATTCATCCAGTGTTTAGATTTTTGTATTAGAAATGTATGCAAATTAACGCATATTTCATTAAATAATGTCTCATTTGCATATAAAACCTAACATTTTAGAAAACTTGTAATACAAAAAATGTTTGCAATTTTCAATGTAATCAATCAACTGAGTAAGTAAGGTGATAACTATGTTTTTTTTACCCTATTCACCTGCAGTGTCTCGCCTTAAAAAAGAAAAGAAATTGAAAACTTGTAACATAGTAAAAATGTCTTAACTAAACTAAAAATAACCAAAAATAAATTGAACTTAAATAGTAGCACACACAAAAGTTAACGCAATTCAAAAAGAAAACTGAAAATATAAAAGATAATGTAAAATATGAATATCTATAATCATATATAAATAACACTCAAATAAAACGTTATCACTGTCTATATGAATTGCATTTTGATCTTTTTATTTTCTTTATTTATTTGACTAACTGAACAGATCCAGACAAAAACGAAATGACTATCATGTCACCCTTGAGCCATTGCCAGATTTACTGCATGCTGGGAGAAGGGTCAATGCTTTATTACTGCGTTTGTTCATTTCCCAGAGTGATGCTTGAGTTAGAGATGCTGGCTGCTCTGTGCAGAGCGGCCCCTCTGACTCAGCGGTGGTTAATCACAGGAAGTGACAGCGCTTGAGTCCGATTCTCCCAGCTGTCAGCCCCACAGGTTTAAGCTCTCAGCTCTGAGTGGATGGAGGACACCAGTCTGGAAATGTCTTCCGCTGCCTCTCTTGGGCCCAGCGCAAAGTCTGTTTTCCCCGGTCTCACACCCATCCGATGGGACTGTGAGAGGCAAGCGGGAACAGGTGTGTAAGAAAGCGAACAAATTATCACACGGTGCTCCCATGATGCTCACCTTCATCTGTGAATGCTTGCCTGTGTGTTGGCCAGAGTAGGAGTATTTTCTAACCAGTTGTGGATAAGCTATTGATAAATTTAAGCTTTACAAGAAGTCTTCAAGATGTTCAGGATGGTTGGATCGCAGCTCAAAAGTGCGGATCATGGTTCCCCAATGTGTTCAGGAGAACATTCAGAGATGTGAGTGAAGGGCTGGACTTGCATCCATTTATTATTCATCAGCTGTAATATATGTTTGTAGAGATATATACATTATTAAGGCCATGGGCTCTTTGCGGCCGTTAACCTTTAACTGGTCGATTTAATAGATTTTTATAAGGCTTCCGTAACCCAAAAATGAAAGAGGGGTTTTTACCCTCAGGAGTGTTGGGTGAGTTTTGCTAATTTAATTGACCGTCTGGACCTCAAGATCAAAAACAATGAATAATATGCGTACATTTTCTGTACAAGATTGAATTTTGTTGAAGTGGACATATTACATCTTTCTCTTTCTCCCTGTTTCTCAAGTATTTTGAAAGAGTGACCATGCCAAGTTTAAAGGTGCCATAGAATGCATTGAAACAATATTTTAAATTGTTCTCTGATATCTACCAAGAAGGTATATGGCATAGGAAAGGGCAAAAAATCTCCAGAAACGGTTTTAAGTGATTAATCAAGTTTAACTAAACTCGACCTTAAACCTGATAGTTGTAACAAAAGTGAGATAAAAAGCATTTGCTGATGAAACCATATCATTTGATATTGTTTCATTAAATCTTTGAGGTCTTTTATCGTGACTCTTGTTTCAAGAGACTCGTGCCTAAGCATCACAAGCTGGGTTGCCAGGTTTTCACAACAAAACCCCTCCAATTGCTACTCATAACTAGACAAGTTGTGTTTCGAGGGCGGTCTTTCGGTTGAAATTTCACATTCTGGGGGGTAAAATACTATTTTTTTTACCAGTTTTCCTGGTAAAATTAGCATACCAAGGGCTAAATATTACATACTTGGGGTCGCTTCAACCTGCGGACATGAAAAACAACAAGCGGCAACAGTGTTAGAGTAGCCCATTTCTACAGGAAAACCGTGGACTTGGCAACACTGATCACAAATGTTGCTATACCGGGTGCGCTACAGAGCAAGTTTACAGTTTTGTATTAGTTTGTGTTTTGGAGTCGTAGCAGTATTCACCAAGAAACCATGCGAAAATAAGCCTTTATTAAGCGATAATCTGCCCCGTAATCATAAATTGTATGAAAAGGAATAGAAGTTGTTGGTGTTTTACAGCTACTAGTGTTCATGTTAACTGGAAACTGCAGTGAATTGTATGAACAATAAACATTTTACTTGACATTCATTTTTTTATTGAATCTTTGGAGTATCATTTTTTTAATACAGTAATGTATAAAACAAGATTAATGATTAATCAGTACACTACATTCAATCCTAAACCTGATAGTTTTAACAAAAGTGACATATAAAAGCATTTGCTTATTTAACCATATAATTTTATCTTGCTTCTGAAAGTCTTTGAGCTCTTTTATTGTGAGTCTGATTGATTAATAAAAATTGTAAACTAAGCTCAACCATAAACCTGATAGTTTTAACACAAGTGAGAGTAAAAAAACATTTGCTGATGGAACCATGTCATTTTATGTTGCTACTGCAAGTCTTCAAGCTCTTTTATCGTGAGTCTTGTTTTACAGGACTTGTACCCAAGCATCACAAGTGTTGCTGTACTGGGTGCATTAACGAGCAAGTTTACAGTTTTGTATTAGTTTGTGTTTTGGGGTTGTAACAGTATTTGGACATTTTTTTGTGAAAATAAGCCTTTATTACTCGATAATCTGCCCTGTAATCATAAATTGTGTAAAACAGAATAAATGTTGTTGGTGTTTTACATCTGTAGTATTCATTTTAACTGGAAACTGCAGTAAATTGTATGCATAGGTACTTTTTTATGTTCAAACAATAAACAATTTACTTGACATTCATTTTTTAATTAAATTTTTGCAGTACCTTTTTCTACATTAAAGTACAATACAAGATTAATGATTAATCAATAATGTACACTAACCTCGACCATCAACTTTTTTAACAAAAGTGAGATAAATTTTTCAGGTGAGGTCTTTTATCGTGACTCTTGTTTCATGGGACTCGTACCCAAGCATCACAAGTGTTGCTGTACCGGGTGCACTAACAAGCAAGTTTACAGTTTTGTATTAGTTTGTGTTTTAAGGTTATAACAGTATTTGCCAAGAAATCATGTAAAGAAAAAACACTTACAATGAACAATTCACTTGACATCAATTTTTTTTATTCAGTCTTTGCAGTACCTATTTTATACAGTAAAGTACAATACAAGATGATTAATCAATAATTTACACTAAAGTCGACCATGACCTGATAACACAAGTGAAAGATAGAAGATAAAAAGCATTTGCTGATGGAACCATGTCATTTTATCTTGCTTCTGAAAGTCTTTGAGCTCTTTTATTGTGAGTCTTGTTTCATGGGACTCGTACCCAAGCATCACAAGTGCTGCTGTACCGGGTGCACTACTGAGCAAGTTTACAGTTTTGTATTACTTTGTGTTTTGGGGTTGTAACAGTATTTGCCAAGAAATCATCTGAAAATAAGCCTTTATTAATCGATAATCTGCCCCGTAGTTATAAAATGTTGGTGTTTTACTGCCACTAGTGTTCATATTAGATAGAAACTGTAGGGAATTATATGTATAGGTACATTTTTTCGTGTTCAAACAATGAACAATTCACTTCATTCACCATCTATTTTTTAATTGCAGTGTATTTTTTTGTATACAGTAAAGTACAATACAACATTTCAGCCAATAATTTAGACTTGAACTGATTTATCTGGAAAACTTAAGCCAGAAAAATATACAGTAAACAGGCCTTTTACTACAAGACCTTGTGTTTTCTGTCCCTCACTTTGTGTGCCTCATTTGTATTTGTGAATGATAGTCCAGTGTCTCAGATAAAGCTGTTTCCTAAAGAGTTGTGAAGGAATGTCTGCTTAGCACCAAAGCAGCCGAACACCCTCAGCGAGGCTTAGCAAATGTCATGGTTTGTGCACCCAGGCAACAGAAGCCAAGACAAACAAGCAAACTCTTTCATTTGTGCCCTTAGCATGCCAGCTAAACGCCTTTAATTGTTAACGTTTAGCTTATCCTCTTCTCCAGTTCGCCTGAGCTGTTATGTCACAGTTCTTGGATGTCCTCCTGTGCACACATGCTACCAAGTGCCTCACGATGTCAAAACAGCATAACGGCTCGGTCTCCTTTAGCTTTTATCTGATCTGAGGCCGATTGTGATGTTTGTTGTGTTTGAAGCAGTCTTCACTGCTAATGTGTTGGTACATGCTAGCGTTGTTGTCTGAGATCTGGCCTGTACTTTGTTTTCAGGCTTTAAAAACAGACCAGAAGCTACTGACTCGTACTGTGGATGAATGAGATTTGTAGCTCTTAGTGTCAGTTCACTGAGGAGGAACGTTTCATTGTGATGCATCCCAGAACATTTACATTGATCCTTATTATTGAACCGCACTTCATCCTAAAGAAATACCTCATGCTTCAAGTGTGTGACGCCTCAACAGTTTTTTTTTTTTTTTTACAGTAGTTTTACCATAGTTGGTCTATCTTCTCACATTTAGAAGACTTTTGTAGTTTCCAGTTGGCTGGTGACATTATTATGCAAAATACTACATATATTGATTTATAGTTTGGCCCTTTCTGATATATGGGTCATTGACGTATAAGGATTTTCAACAAGCAAATTTTAAAATGCAAAAACTAATAATATCTTTTGTAGTTGTTCAAACAATAAGAATGTTAAGAATGTTAAATTCATATTAAAATTTTAAATTAAGTGATTTTATTGTTTTTTTCAGCTTGATGAACTGGCCGCAGCCTTGAAAAATGTCATGTGGTGCGACCATGATTTATATTAAAATTAATTTATTCCCTTAACATGCTTAACATTTCTTTTATATGTTCTCAGTAATTGAAGTGTTTAGAAACAAAGTATTTGCATTTCTTTTGTTTTTTTGCAAATAACGATTTCACATATTTGTTCTATAATTTCAGAATTGCCGCCTTAAATGTATTTAGCAGACTTATTTTTTTCTGTAAATTGCATAAAGCTGATAAAAAAGTTTTAAAAATACCATTTACTTAAGCATATTGTGGCAGTGATTCATATTTCAGCCACAGAAATTATATATATATTTTTTTATTTAATAGAGTTATTGCTGTTATTGGTCGCACCACATGATGAGTGGTCGCTCCAAATGACACAAAGACCTTACATCTATTTAAAGAGATCTTATACAAAAAAAAAAAGATTTAAACTTTTACATTTTATTCAAATTTCACAGAAATTTCATTTACACAAACATTAATAAACATTTTATAAAACATTTTATGTAAACATTCTTTATAAAACATTACAAATACTTCTTGATCGGAACAATCATGTATCAGTATGACAGCGATTAGTATGATCATAACTAAACATCATAAAACATCAAAGATTTAAGTAAACACTTGCTTTCAGATGTAACAGTACAACTGATGAACAAACAAAAACTGAGGGGTATTTGCAGAACATGGCATTAAAATAGGTTTTTATTTTAACCCCATGTATTCTGGAATATTTCCCAATCTCGGCAGTTCAGTTTAGAGTAGCGGTAGAGTACCATTTCTCTCTCTGTCTCTCTAGCATCTCACTTGACTTGATATATGGAATTTTTACCAAAAAAGCATTTTCAAGTAATGAACAATACACACAAGCAACTTCATAATGCTTTATTTATAGTTTTAATAATAATTAAAAAATAAAAATACCTTTCTCTTCTCCTAGCAAGGTACTCTGCTCTTAGCCTGGAAAAATCCAGACCCTAATCTATTAAGATTAAGGGTCTGGCATCGAGCAATGAAAAGGACCTAACTCAAGGGGCGGCACCAAGCATGCATTTGAAGCTCTCTCTGCACGCAATTGGATAATGCCACGACCAATCACAACAATACACGGTGTGACGTATCCTGAGCGACGGTGAACATATAAGAGTGGATTTCAATGTTATAACATAAACAATGTGACAAGATTAATATCTATTAATTACGACAGCCGAATCAACCTCATAAAACAATTTGGTCCGATCAAACTATTCATTTTATCAACTAATATGTGGATGGACGCTAGCGTTTCATTCAGCAGTGAGACATATCATCCTGTTCATCCTTGTTCGTTAACATTTCTCGCCACTTCTTTTTTCTGCCGAATGCTATCTGGCATTGCCCGCTACGGATCTGTTCCTCTTCGTGGTCGCCAAGTTGCAGAGCCAAAAGACTGTATTTCCTCGCCTCTTTCACCTGGTCCTCCATAAGGGCGATCGACGGCGAGACCACAACCACCAGTGGGTTTTCACTAAGCCCCATACACTTAGCTACCAGCGGAGATAACTGATAGATTAAACTCTTGCAGTATCCAGTCGGCAAAACAGCAAAAACATCCTTCTTGCAAAGGAACGATTCGAGCGCGGTTTTATATGAAAAGCCGAGTCTAACTCGTTCATTGTAGCGGCCAAAGCCGTTTCAAACAACTGTAGTCATCTTTCAATGTTTACTAAATTATTCCGGACGTCGCAGCACTGTTGTCATCAGCTTAGCTTGCCTCTGGCCCGCCTATATCAGATACACCGATTTGATTAGTTCCCAGAACTGCTTACGTATTGCAGTAACATGCATCATTGCTCGATGCCAGAGTGTCTTGCAGAGACAATTTAAATTGTGCTCTCGCGAGACCTCTGGATTTCCAGGGTACTCTCCTCTTGCTGCAGGGTCAGAATTAACATGCTGCCTATGGCGAGCGTTTTTTTTCCTTGCTTGACAGTGGCACCTGGTAAAATGAATTAAAATAGTTAAATGAACGAATGAATGAATGCATGCATGTATAATTATCAAACTGAAAGTACATGCTCTAAATGTTCTTTTTTCCCTCATATTGTACACAGATTAAATATAACCCATCTAAAATACAGATGTTCAAAAAATGACCCAAAATTGCATAAACTCTATTCCAGATTAGACTGAAATAAAGTATTTTATGTATTTAACCCATTAATTGAATATAAAATAAGAAGACCTGCCTATCTAAGACATATATCTATCATGAAAAACACTCTGCAGTGGTCGCGCCACATGATATTTGGTCGCACCGCATGATGTTTTCAAATTCATTTAAAATTTACAGGCACATGACTGGCCACCTAAAAAAATAAGCTAGCTTTTCCAAAAAATGCTAATATGAAATGTATAATAAAATATATATTTGAAGAGAAAACTTAATATTCATAGTTTTTTTGAGGTCATACCACATGATATCCAAATGTGGTCACTACATAACAGCTGTTAAAAAAGTATTCTTTTTCAAAATTTGAAAGAGAGTTACACACCTGCTTGCTGCTTCAGTTGCTCCTTGGCAGAATTGCAATATGATGCAACATCCTGTCCTTGAATGGATTTCAACATAAAAGTCCCAAAATGGTAGTTTCTTTATGGTCGCACCACATGATATTTTATAAAATGGAAACCATCGGACAACGTTTGTTTGTATATTATGATGGAAATATAAATACAAATGCTTTGCAATTTTATACACAATTACAAAACACTGCCAAAATCATGCCAAATAGTGCAGAAAATTCATTTTAATAAATTTTAGGTGATTTCAAAGATGTTTACCAAAAAAAAGTTATGGCCGGACGGTCGCACCACATGATGTTTTGACACTTTGAATAACAAAAAAATTACAAATAACTTATGTTTTTAGAAAAGTTAAAGTTGTTCCATATTTGGGAGAGGTACTTCTTACATATGGCATCTTTTTTTGCATTTAAACCAATTTTTTAACAGAAAAAAATAAATCGGACAAAAAATTTAGGCGTCACGTCAATGACCCATATGTTTTGAATTGGAGTACACTGCTTGAGCATTGGGCTTTGTTTTTGATTCACTTAAAAAGAAACAGCTCTTAAGATTTGTTCATTTGGGAATTGGATTAAACTGGCCATTCTGTACTGTTTTTGAGTCATTTGTTTAAGAAAAAGTTGAGCTATACTGCTGGTAATGTTTGCGTTGATTTGCTTCAACTCATGAGAGTCATTTGTTTGGAAATTGGATTACACAAATCTTGGTTTGTTTTTGACTGAAGAGTCACTCTTTTTGAAATTAGACTACACCTGCTTTGTTTTTGAGTCAAGAAACAGCTCTTATTTGGGAATTGGATTAAACTGGTCATTCTGTACTGTTTTTGAGTCATTCGTTTAAACAAAAGTTGGGCTACACTGCTGGTAAGGTTTGCATTGATTTGCTTCGAAGAACCAACTCATAAGAGTCATTTGTTGGAGCATTGGGCTTTGTTTTTGATTCACTTAAAAAGAAACAACTCTTAAGATTCGTTCATTTGGGAATTGGATTAAACTGGTCAATCTTTACTGTATTTGAGTCATCATTTCAAGAAAAAGTTGGGCTACACTGCTGGTAAGGTTTGCATTGATTTGATTCCAAGAACCAACTCATGAGATTCATTTGTTTGGAAACTGGATTACACAAGTCTTGGTTTGTTTTTGATTCACAGCTCTGAAGAGTCACTCTTTTTGCAATTGGACTACACCTGCTTTGTTTTTGAGTCTTTTAAAAGAACTGGGTTGTGAGAGTCATTCGTATGAGAGGTTGGACAACACTGCTTGCAACGTGTTTATTCATTTCAGAGAACTAACTCAGACTCACTTGTTTAAGAACTGCACTACAATGGCCATGGTTTGTTTTTGATTCACTTAAAAAGAAACAACTCTTAAGAGTGATTCATTTGGGAATCTGACTGAACTGGTCACTCTGTACTGTGTGTTTTTGAGACATTTAGTAGAAATGGCTCATTCATTTGAGAAAAGGTTGAATACCCTGCTCATCGCATTTGCATTGATACTCTTCAAAGAACCAACTCATTTGGGAATCGGACTACACTGGTCATGCTGCAGGTTTTTAATTTATTTGGAAGAAATGGCTTTTAAGAGTTCTTATAGTTTGAGAAAATATTGGAATACACTCTTTGCTTCAAAGAACTAACTCATAAGAGTAATTTGTTTGAGCATTGGACTACATTAGCCATGCTTTGTTTTTGATTCACTTAAAAAGAAACAGCTCTTAGGAGTTGTTCATTTGGGAATTTGATTTAACTGGTCACTCTGTACTGTATTTATTTTTTATTTTTTTGTGTAGTCATTAGTTCAAGAAAAAGCTTAGCTACACTGCTTGTAAGGTTTGCATTTATTCACTTTAAAGACCTTAGCTCATAAGAGTCATTTGTTTGGAAATTAGATTACACAAGTGATGTTTTGTTTTTGAAGTGGCTCTGAAGAGTCACTCTTTTCTGAATTGGACTACACTGCTTTGTTTTTGATTCATTTAAAAGTAATGGCTTGTAAAAGTTATACGTTCGATTCACTTCAAAGAACCAACTCAGTGTCATTTGTTCGATAACTGCCTTACAGTAGCAATGGCTTGTTTTTGATTTACATAAAAAGAAAAACACAGTATAGTGTGATTTCCAAATAAATCACTCTTAAGAGTATTTTGAGTAATTTAGAAGAACCGGCTCATTGATTCGAGAAAAGGTTGGAAACACTGCTTGTTGTGCATGTGTTGATTCACTTCAAAGAACCAACTCATAAGAGTCATTCATTTGGGAATCGGACTACACAGATTGTGCTCTGTGTTTTTGAGTTATTTAGAAGAAATGGCTTTTAAGAGATCTTAGTTTGAGAAAAGGTTTGACAAAACTGTTTGCTTCAAAGAACCAACTCGTAAGAGTCATTTGTTTCATGAATTGGGCTACAATAGCCATTCTTTGTTTTTGATTTACACAAAAAGATGTGGAAGTGTCACTCTTTTCGGAATTGGACTACACTTCTTTGTTTTTGAGTCATTAGAAGAACCGGCTCATTCAATTGAGAAAAGTTTGGATACACTGCTTTTCGCGTGTGCATTGATTTGCTTCAAAGAACCTACTCATAAGAGTCATTCATTTGGGAATTGGACTACATTGATTGTGCTGTGCGCTTTTGAGTTATTTAGAAGAAATGGCTTTTAATAGAGTTTCAGAAAAGGTTGGACAAAACTGTTTGCTTCAAAGAACCAACTCATAAGAGTCATTTGTTCAGGAATTGGGCTATAATTGGGCTGACTCACTTCAAAAAAGTAATTTATTTGAGAACTGGACTACACTACCCATAGTTTATTGATTCACTTAAAAACAACTCAAAATAGTGATTTGTTTGGAAATCTAAACTGGTCACTGTACTTTGTGTTTTTAAAACATTTAGCAGAACCGGCTTGTCATGTATGCATTGATTTACTTTCTAAGAGCCAACTCATAAGAGTAATTTGTTTTGGAATCGGACTACACTGGTCGTGCTGTGCGTTTTTGAGTTATTTAGAAGAAATGGCTTTTAAGAGAGTTTCAGAAAAGGTTTGACAAAACCATTTGCTTCGAAGAACCAACTCATGAGAGTCATTTGTTCAGGAATTGGGCTTCAATAGCCATTCTTTGTTTTTGATTTATGTAGAAAGATGCGGAAGTGTCACTCTTTTCGGAATTGGACTATACTGCTTTGTTTTTGAGTCATTTTGAAGAACGGGCTCATTCCTTAATTCGAGAAAAGTTTGGATACACTGCACTTTGCATGTGCGTTGATTCACTTCTAAGAACCTACTCATAAAAGTATTTAATTTGAGAATTGGACAGTTTTGAGTTATTTAGAAAAAATGGTTTTAAGAGGTCCTAGTTTGAGTAAAGGTTGGACAAGACTGCTTCAAAGAACCAACTCATAAAAGTCATTTGTTTAGGAATTGGGCTACAATGACTATGCTTTGTTTTTGATTTACGTAAAAAGATGCGGCTGTGAGAAGTCACTTTTCGGAATTGGACTACACTGCTTTGTTTTGAGTCATTTAGAAGAACCAGCTTATTCATTTGCGAAAAGATTATATACACTGTTCATAATGTATGCATAGATTCAATTCAAAATCACTCACAACAGACATTCATTTGAGAATCGGACTACATTGATCGTGCTGTGCAGTTTTTGAGTTATTTAAAAGAAATGGCTTTTAAGAGATCTTAGTTTGAGAAAAGGTTTGACAAAACTGTTTGCTTCAAAGAACCAACTTATAAGAGTCATTTGTTCAGGAATTAAGCTACAGTAGCCATTCTTTGTTTTTGATTGACATAAAAAGACGAGAAAAGCTTATATACACTGCTCGTCATGTATGCATTGACTCACTTCAAAGAACCAATTCATAAGAGTCATTCATTTGAGAATCAGACTACACTGGTCGTGCTGTGGGTTTTTGAATTATTTTGAAGAAATTTGTTTTTGAGATTTCTTAGTTTGAGAAAAGCTTGGAATACACCGTTTTCTTCAAAGAACCAACTCATAAAAGTAATTTGTTCAGGAATTGGGCTACAATAGCCATTCTTTGTTTTTGATTTACGTAAAAAGACTAGAAAAGGTTATATACACTGCTTGTCGTGTATGCATTGACTCACTTCAAAGAACCAACTCATAAGAGTCATTCATTTGAGAATCGGACTACACTGGTCGTGGTGAGTGTTTTTGAATTATTTCGAAGAAATTTGTTTTTGAGATTTCGTAGTTTGAGAAGCTCGAAATGCACAGTTTGCTTGAAAGAACCGACTCATTAGAGTCATTTGTTCAGGAATTGGTCTACAATAGCATTTCTTTGTTTTTGATTCACTTGAAAATTAACAGCTCATAAGATTCATTAGTTTGGGAATCAGACTATTCTGGTGACGCTGTATGTTTCAGAGATATTTAGAAGGAGATTTACCTAAAAAGGAGCTACACTCTTAAAAATAAAGATTCCAAAAGGGTGTTTTTGCAGTGATGCCATTAGAAAAAACATTTTTGGTTCCCCAAAGAACCTTTTTAGTGAACAGTTCTTAAAATAACCATTTTGAAAAATATTTGAAAAATCGACCATAAAGAACCTTTTCTGCATTTAAAAAGTTCCATGGATGTTCAAGCATTTTTATGGAACCACTGATGGCAAAAAAAGCTTTATTTTTTAGAAGTGTAGTCATAAGAGCCATTTGTTCTTTAAAAATTGGCTTACACTGGTCTTGTTGTATGTTTTGCGTTGTGGATTCAGTAACTGCAGCATATTTTATTCAGAAGCAGTTGTCTTACTTTGTTCCAAATTATCCTATTGCAGTATTTGTTTTCTTTGACTTTTGAATCCATACAGAGTGATTTCTGTGACCACTCAACAAAGGCTCTTTGTGTTCTCGAGTACTGGATCATAATGGACGAGTTGGGTCAGCTCAGATGGTCAGCGCTGTTAAGGGGCCATTTGTCTTCTAACCCCGTAACGGAGAGTCACTCTGGCTAAAAGCCAACTGGCACACATGGACCTTATCGCTTGGTGTGATGTGTTAGTGAGAGAGACAAAACAAGATGCTGCCACCGCTCTCAATGCAGTTCTCTAGAGAGATGTGCTCATGTCTTTCATTTTCATATGAATGGGGCCACATCTGATCTTCCTGGGTGGTTGTGTTAGCTGGTACTCTGGCCTTACAGAACAGAAGAAACCAGCTTGAGAAAATCACACACATCTAGAGTGCTGAATGATTGGCTGTATGACAATGTTCTGGTGTTTGTAATTCTAGACCGTACATAGAAATCGAAGACTCTTTGTTGTTTTGGCTTCCTTCCCGCATCACTGAGGCTGAAATACACGCCGGATTCCAAAAAAAATGCCATTAAGCATTCCATTAAGCAAGTCATTTGGGTATTAATGTTATTTATTTATTTCAACGCAGGAAATTAAATCATCTATGAAGATGGAACACGATAAACTAATATAAAAAGAATCTAAATCTACTCTCAGAGAGGATGGGTGTTGTGGTGGAAAAGAAACTATTAATTGGCTTTGTTGTACATTTATAAACAGACAGGTAATGGAATGGAACAGAAAACTGTTTTTTTTTAACATAAAGAAGTCAATACTATAATGTACTGTATGTATTTAAAAGAACCTTAAAACGGTTCTTAAGAGTTAGTACTTTTGGAATCTGACCTATGACAGAAAATAAACTAAAATAAATATATATTTATTTAGTTGAAGTACTAAAATAACTCAAATTAAAACTTGAACTACTAAAACTTGAACTAAAATAAAAACTGGTTAAAAATATTAACCTTTTTTTTTTAATTACCCCTTTTCTGAACAGCAATTGGCAAAATGGCTAAACAATGATATATGTTTTCAATCGCTAATATTACCTTGGCGGAAAAAAAATCCAATTGAAAAATCAAAAAAATCCTTTCCTTTTCCATAAGTCAAACTGGTTAAACTCTTGAAATAAAAGCAGTCAGTAATGGCAGTTTCAGAAGTGACATGTAAGTAACAATGTTTTAGATTTTCATTTAATAAAAAGATTACATGAATACAATTTACATATAGTTGTAGCTTCCAAAATTTTGCAGTGGTTCGCAATATTTTTAAAGCATAAAAAAAATATACAAGAAATGTTGTGTAAAACTGATACACTGCAAAAAAAAGCTTTTCTTACTTAGATTTTTTTTTCCTTGTTTCAAGCCAAAATATCTAAAAATTCTTAAATCTAGAAGAATTTTCTAGACAAGTAAAAATTATTGTCTTGTTTTTAGAAAAAAGAAGTTACTTGTCTAGAAAATCCTTCTTGATTTAAGGAAACAAGACAAAACAATCTAAGTAAGAAAAGCATTTTTTGCAGTGTAAAATCAATAAATGAACAATATCACACAAGAAGCCATGCCATATGGCTGTATATCGGCACGGCTGCAATTCAGCTGTAGGTAAAATGAATTATATCTCATGTTTAATCACTATAGAGACATCAGAGTCGGCTGCAAATTCCAGAAGATCTGGCCGAGGTAAGGCTGTTCTCGGCGGGTTCGTGAGTGCTGAACTATATATATTTATAAAATTTTAGTGGATTTGGATGTCCACCATGACATTCACTGTGAGAAATACTCAAAGCGGAGTGGTATAAACGATAAGAATATCGCACTCCTCTTAGTCAATCAGATTTACAGACTAGAAAAAACTGTTGTATAAAACAACATATTTATAATGTATTGCAAAATATTCAGATTTGTATAGTTTTAGACTGAAATAAGACTAAATTACATCATTCACAGTGTTTCATGGGAGTAGCCAATCATTTTGCTGCTTGTTCTGTTTCTATGAGAACAGTGAGTTCTCTGATTGGTGGATTTCTCCTTAGGATTGTGGGTAATGTAGTTCTACTGTTAATTCTAGTTAAAATTCTTAAAAAACAAAACAAAAACCAAATAGTTTGACTTAGTTTCTCAATGCTGATTTAGTGTATGTTTCCACAAAAAAATACTGTACTGAAAGTGCATTTTTAAAAAGTTCACATACAGACGACGTTATCAAAACGATCCCTGTTCATACAGATCCATTAAAACGTTGTATAAATGCTGCATTATTCATGCCAGGCCAGTAGCTGGCTGGTTTTAGAGGGGTTTTGGCCAGCTAAAACCAGCTACTTCCAGCTTAATCCAGCAAACGGCTGGTTTTAGCAGTTTTTTTCAGCAGGGTAAAAAGCAAATGGCCAAAGATGTCCATTTTACATCAATAAAAAATAACATACTTTATATGAAATTACTCTGTTTACACATAAAAGATTATTTTTCAAAGCCTATTCGAGTAGAAAACACTATTTCAGAAAAAAAGACTCTTTTAGCACCACTCGGTGGGCATTTCTGGGGAATATGTTACGAAAACATGACGGTGTGTATTTTGCGCCTTGCGAAAGGTACGTTTTCGTCATGAGATCAGGTTAATATGTTAAACTTGACAATGGCTTAAAATGGTGAGACTATAAACAGCTAAACAAAAACATA
This sequence comes from Garra rufa, assembly GCF_049309525.1. NCBI lineage: Eukaryota > Metazoa > Chordata > Actinopteri > Cypriniformes > Cyprinidae > Garra > Garra rufa. The sequence continues at coordinate 29,897,719 of NC_133385.1, read as the reverse complement.
TGATGTCTATTTTACAACATGAAGAAATATCATAATGTACATGGAATGCAAGAATCACTTATTTTTCAGAGATTATTGGAGTAGAAAACACTATTTCAGTCTTTCTACGTCATTTCACATTTAATTCAGTCAGTTACTTGCTATTTCTCTACAATTGTGAAACTTGCTAGCAATTTCTGAGTGAAAATTGTTTCAAACTCAATCCTACACTGCATTTTTTACACTGTTCACCCCCTAGTGGTTTAATTTAGCTCAAGTCCTACTTGTCTATGTAAAACAGCAGGTTTACGATTGCATTTTTACATCCCTGCTGAAAAAAAACAAACAGCTAAAACCAGCTTAGGCTGGTTGGCTGTTTTTAGCTGGTCAAGAGGCTGGTTTTAGAGAGGTTTTGGCCACTTTCCCAGCCTGGTCAGGCTTGTTTTTAGCTGGTGGTCTCCCAGCCTGACCACCTAAAACCAGCTACTTCCAGCTTAAACCAGCTAAGACCAGCTTAGGCTAGAAAACACTATTTCACTCTTTCTACGTCAACATTTCACATTTAATTCAATGAGCTACTTGCTCTTTCTTTGCAATTGTGAAACTTGCTAGCAATTTCTGAGTGAAAATTGTTTCAAACTCGATCTTCCGCTGTATTTTTTACACCGTTCACCCCCTGGTGGTTTAGTTTAGCTCAAGTCGTACTTGCTTATGTTGAGTATATGAAGATATGAAGGCTTTGTATGTGTGCGTATGCATTCACCTGGTTCCTCTCTGGTCACAGTGTGTTTGCGAAGCCTCTGTTTTATAATAAGACCATTTGTCACAGTGTGATGAAGCATATGACAAGCGCATCAACACCAGCGTCTGTGCTGATCCGGATCTGATGCTGCAAATGCAAAGGCTTCCCACACCTTCCTCCATATGAACACACAGATATATCAGCGTGGTGAGCTGGAGCCGCGCTCGTCCTCAGCACATTCTGTTCTCTAAACACACATAAGGCATGGGCAGAGAGCGAGACTATTGTTTTATCATCTTTCATTAACTCTGCGCCGCCCCATATGACCTTGCGACGGCAATAAAAGCCAAGCGGATGCGGGATGGCGGGCCGATGGAGGAAGAATTTATTACGGGACAGTTTTTACGCCAGGTTGCTTGTGCTGACCGTGCTTTACCGGGGCCCTCGCTCTCATAACCTCAAGTGCTTGTCTGTCGGTTGAGGTGAATGAATGGGATCAGTTGGTTTATAGGAGTGTTATGGTCATGAAATGTTGGATGCAGAGTAATTGTCATACAAATAATTGTAATTAATTCATTAATTTAATTTTGTTCATGTCAGTGTATCCATTTACTGAGTTCACAGACGTTTCCCTGTGAGGATTTGTCAACAAATATTACATTTGGCTTATATTAATATATATATATATATATATATATATATATATATATATATATATATATATATATATATATATATTCATGATTTCCTTGTCAAATTAACCAAATTTCAAAAACTTCCCCAGCAAATTTTTTTTTCACCCACATTTGGTTTGTGTACATTTTAACGATTTGCTCCTGGAACCATATTTAAAATTGAATATCTCTGGAACTGAATCTCATAGGGAATTAAAAATAAAGATACCAAAAGGAAAGTTTGTTAAGACCCAATATCTAAAAGGGCGTTAAGATACCTTTGGTACTTCTTGAGTTACAGACATGCAAACTATGGAGAAGAAACTTGGAAAAGTGCTGTTTCCCCATTTTTGACACATAATGCGACAAAGATCGCTAAACTCAACAGATTTTACTAATAAAGCTACCAATCTCTGTGTAAAAATAAGATAATGATGCTGCCATCTTTCTAAAATCATTTTAACCCCCCTGTAACTTGACTCTAAGGTGAAAATTGCCATTTTGACATCCCTCTACAAAATAGTGGATTACTCAATAAATATTCATCCATGCCAATTAATATTTTGGCTTTCATCACTATACGTGTCTATCTTTCTTCAGAATAAATATTAGCAAAATCTAAAATTTGAGCCGGGGACCATAGTTGATGTTTATGCTTAAAAGATGAAAAAAATGGCTTTAGATATCTATATATATTTTTACTTGAATACAGCACATCACTGGATGCTCATATATTTATCAGAGCTCAAATATTTATTCATATACACTGTTCAATTTGAACTGTATCTTGGCTATATAAAAGCTTTCTTATTTGCATTAATTTAAAGAGTATAAAGAGAGAATTTAAAGAGTCCTTGTGCAAAATGTTGTGTAATTGCTGAAGCCAACATTCGTTGCCAGTTTGATTTGACATTTCCTGTCAAATCAACCAACCTTCCCCAGCTCAATTTTGTAATTTTGCTATTTTCTTTTCAGACATTTCTCTTTTAAAAGAAAAAAAGTATATTTTTTCAAACTGACCCACATTTGGTTTTTGTACTGAAAATGTGTACATTTTAACGATTTAATCCTGGAACCATATTTAAAATTGAATATCTCTGGAACTGAATCTCATAGGGCATTAAAAATAGAAATACAAAAAGGAAAGTTTGTTAAGACCCAATATCTAAAAGGGCGTTAAGATACCTTTAGTACTTCTTGAGTTACAGACATGCAAACTTTGGAAAAGAAACTTGGAAAAGTGCTGTTTCCCCGTTTTTGAATGGTCACCATTGGCACATAATGCGACAAAGATTGCTGAAGTCAACAGATTTTACTAATAGAGCTACTGATCTCTGAGTAAAAATAAAATAATGATGCTGCCATCTTTCTAAAGTCATTTTAACCCCCCTGTAACTTGACTCTAAGGTGAAAACTGCCATTTTGACATCCCTCTACAAAATAGTGGATCGCTCAGAAAAATATTCATCCGTGCCATTTAATATTTTGGCTTTTATCACTATTCATGTCTATTTTACTTCAGAATAAATATTAGCAAAATCAAAAATTTGAGCCGGGGACCTTTGGTGGATGTTTATGCTTAAAAGATGAAAAAAAATGGCTTGTCTTTAGGATCTTTATATATTTTTACTTGAATACATATATTTATCAGAGCTCAAATATTTATTCATATGCACTATTAAATTTGAACTGTATCTTGGCTATATGCAAAGGCTTTCTTATTTGCATTAATTGAAAGAGTATTTTCCTTGTGCAAAATGTTGTGTAATTGCTGAAGCCAGTTTTAATTATCGCACAAAATATTAAACGCACAAATGAAATCTACAGTATATTCTGTTCGTCTTGCTTGATATCTTCTTACAGAACTGTATAGCAGCTTACAGTGGCTTAAAGCACCGTTTTGAACAAATAAGCTTAGTTTTTTTTTTCCACAGAAACACAGCTGCTAAAGCTCTTTCAGGGTTTTTGTTCTGCTAGCTTTTGCTACTGGTTTCCATTCATATCTCCATATATTAAGGAATAATGGATTAAGTCAAGTAGGTCTGTTTCCAATTTGTAATATTTAATTTAGATATTGAATTAAGCAGCATTACACATGCTATAGCAAAGGTGCATATTTAAATAGCATGGACAGATATCAAATAGAACTGAGTGTTGAGATAAGAGCACTAATTAGCTAGCTACCGAAATGTTAATAAATGCTAAGTTCTAATTAGGAGCTAAGACGCTTAATGCTAGCTGATTAACATTGACCACAAGCTCAAAATTGTGAATAATAAATGTTAATCGCTCAATAATTTGTCTTGCAGTAACCTATTAAAACTGTAAATTAGGCGATAGCTTGATGGTTATGTAATTACATTTGATAATTAGTTCATATGTTAAAATGACATGTTTTGAATTACAGTAACACTCCAAAACACTTATGTTATGGAATGCAGCCACAAAACCTTCAAATGCTAATGATATTGCGTATATTTTTTCCTCACCCATTGGTATATTGATATATAAAGACTTGTAATACTATTTAAGTATAATATAGCTTACGAATCTGCTTAAGTTTGGCTTTGGAAGATCCTAGATGGGATTTGAAAGAGGGAATAGCACCCTGACTGGGAACAAAGGCGCTACAGCGTGACCCTTTAAGCGTACATCAAATGGATTTGACTTCAAAGCACCTGTATGTCAGGATGAGCTCCTAATGCATTGATTTGCCCGCCGTTTGTCTGGTCTGGTGTGACTTTTCTGATGTGATCTTTGAGAGGCAGACGGCCCTTCTTTTAGCGGTTTTACAGCGTTATCTCTTTTGTGTTGGCTACATGTAGACCTATGAGCGCATGTTTGGCCAGAAGGTATTGATTGGATATTTGAAGGGTTGTAAGAGGAGTGAGGTGTTGGGAGATGAAATGTTAGCGTGCTTGAAGGTGTTGTGCAGAGGAACCGATGCTCAGCAGGTGTAACAGTGGTCAGGTTTGTCCAACAAGAATATCTTCTCTAAATAATTCTAAATGAAAGGCTGTATGTGTACTTTGTAGTCAGGACCCCCTTCTTTGTTTTGTATTCGTAGATTAGGCACACTTAAATGTTTTGATTTCTTTGTTTTGTTTTGGCTTGGTTTGAGTTTTTTTTTTTTGATAGTTTAGGCACATTTGTATTCAGGACCCATGTTTTTTGATTTGGTTTGGTTTCATGGCTTGGGCACACCATGTCTAGACCCATGTTTTTTGTTTATCTTAGGCACACTTAGTCTGGCCTCATGTGTTTTGTATTGCTTTCTTTGTTTAGATAGCTGTTTTGGATTGTTTGATAGCTTAGGTGTATTTGTGGTCTTGACACATGTTTTTTCTTTGTTTTTGTTTTTGTTTTTTATTTGGTTTCATGGCTTGGGCACACTTAATCTGGCCCTATGTGTTTTATTTAATTTTGTTTGTTTTTGAGTTTTGTTTTGATAGCTGGACCCATTTTTTGTTTGTTTGTTTTGAGAGCTAGATCCATGTTTTTTCTTTTGATAGCTGGACCCATGCTTTATTGTTTTGTTTTGTTTGATATCTTAGGTATACTTGTAGTTTTGACCCAATTATTATTATTATTATTATTATTATTATTATCATTATTATTATTATTATTATTATTATTATTATTATTATTATTATTTATTAATTTTTTTTGGTTTTGTTTCATGGCTTGGGCATACCTAGCCTAGACCCATGTTTGTTTTCTTTTGATAGCTGAAACCATGTTTTTTTGCTTTGAAACCTGGACCCAAGTTTTTTGTTTTGATAGCTGAACCCATGTTTTTTTGTTTTGATAGTGGAACACATGTTTTTTGGTTTGAATCCAGGGCCAATGTTTTTTATTTTGATAGCTGGACCCATGTTTTTTTGTTTTAAAACCTGGACCCATGTTTTTTTGTTTTAAAACCTGGACCCATGTTTTTTTGCTTTGAAAACTGGACCCATGTTTTTTTGTTTTGATAGCTAAACCCATGTTTTTTGCTTTGAAAACTGGACCCATATTTTTTGTTTTGATAGCTGAAACCATGTTTTTTTTTGCTTTGAAACCTGAACCCATGTTTTTTGTTTTGATAGCTGAACACATGTTTTTTGGTTTGAAACCAGGGCCCATGTTTTTTATTTTGATAGCTGGACTCATGTTTTTTGTTTTGATAGCTGAAACCATGTTTTTTTTTTGCTTTGAAACCTGAACCCATGTTTTTTGTTTTGATAGCTGAACACATGTTTTTTGGTTTGAAACCAGGGCCCATGTTTTTTATTTTGATAGCTGGACTCATGTTTTTTGTTTTGATAGCTGAACCCATGTTTTTTGTTTTGATAGCTGAACACATGTTTTTTGGTTTGAAACCAGGGCCCATGTTTTTTATTTTGATAGCTGGACTCATGTTTTTTGTTTTGATAGCTGAAACCATGTTTTTTTTTTGCTTTGAAACCTGAACCCATGTTTTTTGTTTTGATAGCTGAACACATGTTTTTTGGTTTGAAACCAGGGCCCATGTTTTTTATTTTGATAGCTGGACTCATGTTTTTTGTTTTGATAACTGAACCCATGTTTTTTGTTTTGATAGCTGAACACATGTTTTTTGGTTTGAAACCAGGGCCCATGTTTTTTTATTTTGATAGCTGGACTCATGTTTTTTGTTTTGATAACTGAACCCATGTTTTTTGTTTTGATAGCTGAACACATGTTTTTTGGTTTGAAACCAGGGCCCATGTTTTTTATTTTGATAACTGAACCCATGTTTTTTGTTTTGATAGCTGGACTCATGTTTTTTTGTTTTGAAACCTGGACCCATGGTTTTTGTTTTGATAGCTGGACCTATGTTTTTTGTTTGGAAACCTGGACCCATGTTTTTTTTTTTTCTTTTGATAGCTGAACCCTAATTTTTTTTATTGAAACCTGGACCCATGTTTTTGGTTTTGAAACCTGGACCCTTGTTTTTTTGTTTTTTAGCTGGGCACATGTTTTTTTGTTTTGAAATCCTGGACCAATGTTTTTTTGTTTTGATAGCTGGACCCACTTTTTTGTTTTGAAACCTGGACCCATGTTTTTTTTTTCTTTTGATAGCTGGACCCATGTTTTTTGTTTTGAAACCTGGACCCATGTTTTTTGTTTTGAAACCTGGACCCATGTTTTTTGTTTTGATAGCTGGGCACATGTTTTTTTTGTTTTGAAACCTGGACCCATGTTTTTTTTTCTTTTGATAGCTGGACCCATGTTTTTTTGTTTTGAAACCTGGACCCACATTTTTTGTTTTGAAAGCTGGACCCATGTTTTTTGTTTTAAAACCTGGACTCATGTTTTTTTGTTTTGAAACCTGGACCCATGTTTTTTGTTTTGATAGCTGGACCTATGTTTTTTGTTTGGAAACCTGGACCCATGTTTTTTTTTTCTTTTGATAGCTGAACCCTAATTTTTTTTATTGAAACCTGGACCCATGTTTTTGGTTTTGAAACCTGGACCCATGTTTTTTTGTTTTTTAGCTGGGCACATGTTTTTTTGTTTTGAAATCCTGGACCAATGTTTTTTTGTTTTGATAGCTGGACCCATGTTTTTTGTTTTGAAACCTGGACCCATGTTTTTTTTTTCTTTTGATAGCTGGACCCATGTTTTTTGTTTTGAAACCTGGACCCATGTTTTTTGTTTTGATAGCTGGGCACATGTTTTTTTTGTTTTGAAACCTGGACCCATGTTTTTTTTTCTTTTGATAGCTGGACCCATGTTTTTTTGTTTTGAAACCTGGACCCACGTTTTTTGTTTTGAAAGCTGGACCCATGTTTTTTTGTTTTAAAACCTGGACTCATGTTTTTTTGTTTTGATAGCTAGACCCATGTTTTTATATTTTGATTGCTAGACACATGTTTTTGTTTTGATAGCTGGACACTTGTTTTGATAGTTTGGCCTTATGTGTTTTGTTTCTTTATTTAGTTTTGGTTTGAAAGCTGGACTCGTGTTTTTTTGTTTTGCTTTGATAGCTTAGGCTCACCCAGTCTGGCTCCAAATGGTTTGTTAGTTGTTGTTTTTTTTTTTTTTGCTTTCTTTTGCTTTGATATCTTGACACACATTGTATTGTCTGAACTATCATGTTTTGTTTAGCTTTTTGTCAGGTCTATCAGTGGTCAGGTTTGTCCAACAGGAACATTCTCTCTAAACTAATTCTAAATGAAAGGCCACTCCATCTTTGATGTCAGGTCCATTTTAGTGGCTTGACTGGTCTAAATCACGTTTTAGGACCCGTTAGGTTTGCTTTGTAGTGCATTGGTGGTCTGCTGGTTTATGATGTAGTTTCTCATCTCTCTGGGTTGTTTGTTCACCTTGTCTTTATTTCTTTCAGTCTCTCTCCTCAGAAAGCTGCTTGCTCACATCCTAGATGCCATGCTGAGATGGCGGCTGTGCCAGGTGGCATCACGTCACACCCAGTGCTGACACACTATACTAACACACACATTTTCACCCCTCTGTGCTCACTCACCATGAGTAGATGCGATTTTAGCCTCTTTTTGGTTCTCTTTTATCTTTCCCTACATGTGGCATGTGGTGCTGCAATTTGCACCCTAGTCACCATTGTTCTCTTTGGCTGCATGGGATGTGCCAGACAGGGCTAGTTTAGACACAGTTAAGTCTGGCCCCATGAGTTTTGTTTTTTAGACTAGATTTGTTTTGTTTTGATAGCTTAGGCACACTTTGTAGTCTGGAAATGGTTTTTGTTATGGTTTTTTATGTTTGATTTGATTTGTTTTGATTAGTTTAGTTTAGGTACACTTTGTAGTCTGGACATAAGTTTTTTTTTGTGTTGCTTTGTATTTTGTTTGTTTGTTTTGATTTTATTGGTTTACATAGCTAAGTCACACTTTGGACATATGTTTTGGTTTGTTTTGGTAGCTTAGTCAATCTTGTGTGGCATTTGTTTTTGGTTTATTTGTTTTATTTTGTTTTGAAAGCTTAGTAGTTTTGATAGCTGGGCACACTTTGTAGTCTGGACATATTTTTGTTGTTGTTTTGGTTTTAGTTTGACTTGTTTGTTTGATTTTGTTTGATTTGATTTGTTTTGATAGCTTAGGCCCATTTTGTAGTCTGGACATATGTTTTTAGTTGTTGTTTTGTTTTGATTTTTGTTTGGTTTGTTTTTGTTTGATTTGTTTTGATTGCTTAGGCACACTTTGTAGTCTGAAGATATGTTTTTAGTTGTTTTGTTTTAGATTTTAGTTTGATTTGTTTTTGTTTGATAGCTTAGGAACATTTTGTAGTCTGGACATATGTTTTTAGTTGTTGTTTTGTTTTTGTTTGATTTGTTTTGATTGCTTAGGCACACTTTGTAGTCTGAAGATATGTTTTTAGTTGTTTTGTTTTAGATTTTAGTTTGATTTTGTTTTTGTTTGATAGCTTAGGAACACTAACACTGTTTGGTCTGGTTGTTTTTTTGTTTAACTTGTTTCGATAGCTTAGGCACTCTGTAGTCTTGACATGTTTTTAATTGTTTTGTTTTAAATTTTTGTTTGATTTGTTTTTGTTTGATTTGTTTTGATCGCTTAGGCACACTTTGTAGTATGGACATATGTTTTTTGTTGTTGTTTTTGTTTGGTTTGTTTGTTTTTGTTTTGATCACTTAGGCACACTTTGTAGTCTGGACATATGTTTTAGTTGTTTTGTTTTAGATTTTTGTTTGATTTGTTTTGATCGCTTAGGCACACTTTGTAATCTGGACATATGTTTTTTGTAGTTGTTTTTTGTTTGATTTGTTTGTTTTTGTTTTGATCGCTTAGGCACACTTTGTAGTATGGAGATATGTTTTTTTATTGTTGTTTTTTGTTTTTTGTTTGCTTTGCTTGTTTTGATAGCGCAGGCAGTCTGGACATGTTTTTGTTGCTGTTTTGTATTTTTGTTTAATTTGATTTGTTTTGATAGCTTAGGCACACTATATTCTGGACATATATTTTTTGTTGTTGTTTTGTTTTTTGTTGTTTGTACAATGCACACTTTGTAGTCTGGACACTTTTTTTGGTCTGTTTGATTTGATTTGTTTTAATAGATTAGGCACACTTTGTAGTCTGGACATATGTTTTTTTGTTGTTGTTTTTTGTTTGTTTGTTTTGTTTTTTCTTTGTTTGGGTTTTAATTTGCTTTAAGTCAGACTTTGGACATGTTTTTTGTTTGTTTTGATAAATTAGTCAGTCTTGTCTGGCATTATGTTTTTTGTTTTGTTTTGGTAGCTTAGCCACTCTTTGTAGTCTGGCCATATGTTCTGTTTTGTTACCAAAGGCAAACTTTGTTGTCCGGCACCATTTTTGTTGCTTTGTTTTGTTTTTGTTTGATTGGTTTTGTTTTGATAACATATACATACTTTGTAGTCTCGCCCCATGTTTTTTTATTTGTTTGTTTGTTCATTTGTATAGGTTACACACACTTATCATTCAGACTAAATATTTGTATTTTTCTTTCTTTATTGTTTTATCAGTTTTGTTTTGGTTGTTTTAGTTTGGGTTAGGTCCCTGGTTCGAGCCCCAGCTGAGCCAGGATGCCTTTCTGTGTGGAGTTTGCATGTTCTCCTCGTGTCTGCGTGGGTTTCCTCCGGTTTCCCCCACAATTCCAAAGACATGCATAGGTGAATTGAACAGTCTAAATTGGCCGTAGTGAATGAGTGTGTGAGTGAATGAGTGAGTGAGTGGGTGTGTCCCAGCACTGGGGCTGCACGAGTTAGTGCAGTCTCAGGACTGGGTTGCGTCAGGAAGGGCATCCGGCGTAAAACATGTGTCAAATCAGTTGAGTAGAAGGGAATAAGCCGAGGAAAGAGAGAGAGAGTTTGGTTTAGTTTACTTTGGTTGGTTTGTTTTGATAACTTATGCACACATTATATAGTCTGACTCTGGACCCTTGTTGTTGTTTCTCTGTTTGTTTGTTTGTTTGTTTGTTTTATTTGGATATCTTGGGCCCATATTGTATCTGTCTAATTTTTGTTTTTGTTTTGATTGGATGACTGGTTTTGATTAGAGTCTTAAAGGAGTAGCATACTCCCTTTATTTTATTTTATTTGAGTTAGACACCTAGAACTAAATGACTTATGAGTGTTTTTTAATCTGACTTGGAGAATTGCTCAAAATGATGATGCAAACTGCCAGGTTTTGTGTCTTGCTCAAGGACACTCTGCAGGGGACAGTCTCCGGGTGTTCATAGTGTCTAAATCTTGTGGAGAAAAAAATGAGAATATGACAGACAGAGAGATAAATCACTCAGTCATGCTGTCACTGGTGGCATTCCTGGACATCAGTTTGCCAACTGCAGATTTTCATGCTTCTCTGTTAGTATTTTTTAAATGGTTCTGATTAAGATGATATTATATCAGATATTACCAGGGTTATTCTACCAGGGTCTTTTAGCAGTACAGCCTTCCTGTGTCAGGTTTCGATTCCCATTTGTCTACAAACAACCAGATCAAGTATGATTTTTGTATTACTCCAATATCATATTACAAAATGTGAGTATGTGGGTATTTTTGGTCACTTTAACTTCTCATTTCGTGATACAACTGATCAGAGATGAATTCAGCGCCTAATGTGGGTGAGTTAAAAACAGTCTCAATAAGAGCAAAATGGCCTATTTTATACACATGACAAAGGAACAAAAGGGGATATTAAAACCCAAGAGAACAAAGTGTCCTTGGGAGCCCGGTGAGAGAGAAAGAGAAAGAGAGAGAGGGAAGTTTGTGATCAGCATGGGCTTGTGCATGTGTGTACGAGTGTTTCTCGCAGGACCGAGGCAGAGGAGTGACGAGGAAGAGTGTGTGAAATGGTGTTTCTATAAATAGCGCCGCTGTTTCTCGGCCTCATTGAGGCTCTTCGCCTGTGCTCCTCAGATTAGGAGTCGGGATTTGCTGTGAGTGGCGTCACTCACGCTCAGAGATTAGAGCGCTTGTGTGCTTGTGTTTACCTGTGTGTTTGCTCTGATAGCATTGCTGGAGATGAAAGTGTGTGCGGGTTAGGATGGATACAGATAAAATGTGACATTTTCCCTAAAGGACAAATGAAAAATGAACAATTTTACAACATGAAATTAAAAGAAAAGTTGGTTGCAAACATCTTTGTGCCACTTTTATTGATGGGGGAACTCATCACAAGCCAGATTCGAACTCATTTTTCCCACTTGAGCGCCATGGCTTAATGTGTCGAAGCGAACCAGTATATGATTTTTGCTATCTAATCTGGATGAGACTTTTTTGCCGCTATTCAAACAGACTCTGTTATGAGAGCGCTTCACCTGATAAGCTCTACTCGGCGAGTGCTAAAACCCATGCAAATGCTGAAATGTAATTAAAAGATGATGTAATACAGAGGAAAAAATGAATCTTCTGAGTAGGATCTTTGTAATACATGGAATAAAGCCGCTAAGTTGAGCTGGTGATTATGAAAGTGGAAATCATAAGAGTCTGGGCTATAATGACAGATGATCAATACTGTATTTCGCTGTTAGATAAACTTCTGTTCATTTGAGGTTTGTGATTATTAGAAGCCATTCACAAAAAAAACTTGGTGGCATTTCTGCTTTATTTTAATCATGCATGCATTTTTAGTCAGATTTGATCAATACTTTTGATTAAATCTATATTTAAGATGGACTTATCTCTAATTGTCTGTTGTGAGATTTATCTTTCGCTTGTGGGAAAGTGGTGAGAAATGCGAGGTCAAAGCCTTCACAGCACTCTGTAAATGTAGGACCCTAAAAAATTAAGTGTGTTCACGACAAATCAGAGACCAAGGAAAAATCTTTTAAAATGTAATTTATATATTAGAAGTTTTACCAGTTTTACTTGGTTTTTCAAATGTTTTAAATTTAATGACAAAAATGTTAAAAAGTAATAGTAAAAATGTGTTTAATGGATTTTTTTTGTGGTATTTAAAGGCTTTTTTATGTTTTAATTATGAATTAATACATATGTATACTTTGTTTGGAAGTCAAAACAAAATATACAGAATTTAAGCATATATTAAAATAGAAAGTTTTTTATTTTTTTATTTTACCGTATTACTGTTTTTACAAAAAAATTGACGTTTTGCAACCTTCCCTGACCATTAGAAAGTAGGGGTGGGAGGAAAAATCGATTCACCTATCTATCGCGATTCTTTTTGAAATTGTTTAAAAATCGATTGGTTTACCTCAGAATCAATTTAGATTGAATTATTTTACTTTTCCTAATTGGTGGTGGGGAGAAGTTACGGTGTTATTCCAACAGAGGGCGAAATGTATAAATGTGTTGCACTTTAAGCAGCACCGCGCAGACGATCGGCGAATGACATCAAAGTACTGCGAGAACGATTTGAAAGCACTGGTGCGACCACTGTATTCTTCAACTCAAGCACTGCCATTTCTGTTGCATATGAGAAACATCTAACGACAAGCGAAAGTGAAACCAAACCGCGCCACGTTTTAGCTGCACAGCGCAGACCGTTTATCAGCTCGGACCGCAAATCAAACAAACTTGTCCGAACTCAAAACAGCTTTACTCGGGAGCCAAGTTGATTTTGCGACACTGTTACTGCACAGTGCTGCGAGATCCAGTAAGAAGTGGTTGAATTCGCCTCACAATGAAAACGGTTGCTGCGAGATCTAGTGAGAATCATTCGAATTCTGCCCAGAATTCTGAATTTTAGAATCCTGATTCAAATGATTCGCGATACTCAAACTTCTAAAATACATCAAATGATACGTGATTTAAAGTCCCGATCTGAAACAAATGATTCGCGATCCGGGAATTTGAAACAAATTCAGATCAAGACTTTCAGAGCGGGCACTGAGAATCTTTTGCTTTAGATCGTAACTTTGGAACCCGGATCATGAATCATTTGTTTTAGATCGGGACTTCAAATCATGTATTGTGAATCATTTGATGTAGATTGATGTAGAAGTCCCGGTCTGATTCAAATGATTCACGATACTCAAAGTTCCAGCTCTGAAATCCTGATCTGAATTTGTTTCAGATCATGTATTGCGAATCATTTGATTTGAATCATTCAGTTCGCTAAATGATTCACGAACCTGTTCCGATCTAAATCAAATGATTCGCGATACATTCTCCGAAGTCCTGACCTGATTCAAAGTCAAAATGTATTTGTTTCAGATCATGTATTGCGAATCATTTAGCGAATTGAATGATTCAAATCAAATGATTCACAATGCATGATCTGAAACAAATTCATTTTGACTTTGAATCAGGTCAGGACTTCGGAGAATGCATCGCGAATCATTTGATTTAGATCGGAACAGGTTCGTGAATCAATTAGCGAACTGAATGATTCAAATCAAATGATTCACAAGACATGATCTGAAACAAATTCAGATCAAGACTTTCAGAGCGGGCATTGAGAATCTTTTGCTTTAGATCGTAACTTTGGAACCCGGATCATGAATCATTTATTTTAGATCGGGACTTCAAATCACGTATTGTGAATCATTTGATGTAGATTGGAACAGGTACATGAATCATTTAGCGAATTGAATGATTCAAATCAAATGATTGATGAACCTGTTCCAATCTAAATCAAATGATTCACAATACGTTTTTTCGAAGTCCCGATCTGATTCAAATGATTCACGATACTCAAAGTTCCAATCTACATCAAATGATTCACAATACGTGATTTGAAGTCCCGATCTGAAACAGATGATTCGCGATCCAGGCTCCGAAGTTACGATCTAAACCAAAAGATTCTCAATCCCCGCTCTGAAAGTCTTGATCTGAATTTGTTTCAGATCATGTCTTGCGAATCATTTGATTTGAATCATTCAGTTCGCAAAATGATTTACAAACCTGTTTCAATCTAAATCAAATTATTCGCAATACTTGCTCCGAAGTCCCGACCTGATTCAAATTATTCACGATACTCAAACTTACAATCAACATCAAATGATTCATGATACATGATTTGAAGTCCTGATCTAAAACAAATGATTCACAATCTGGGCTCCGAAATTACGATCTAAAGAATTTATTTCAGATCAGGACTTCAAATCATGTATTGTGAATCATTAGATTTGAAGCATTTAATTTTGCTAAATGATTCACGAACCCTTTCGATCTAAAAGAAATAATTCACGATACGTGATTTGAAGTCCAGATCTGAAACTAAAGATTTGTGATCCCCGCTCTGAAGTCCCAATCTGAATTAGTTTCAGATCGGGACTTCAAATCATGTATTGTGAATCATTAGATTTGAATCATTCAATTTTGCTAAATGATTCACGAACCCTTTCAATCTACATCAAATGGTTTGCGATATGTGATTTGAAGTCCCGATTTGAATTTGTTTCCGATCATGTCTTGTGAATCATTTGATTTGAATCATTCAATTCGCTAAATGATTCACAAACCTGTTTCAATCTAAATCAAACCAAGTCCCAACCTGATTTAATTGATTCACGATACTCAAACGTCCGATCTTCATCAATTGATTCACGATAGTTGATTTGAAGTCCCGATCTGAAACAGATGATTTGTGATCTGTTCGGAGCGCATCGAAATAGTAAATCATTTTGCGAAACAATGATTTGCAACGCATTCTGAGTTTCCAAAAGCTCAGTTTCACTTATCACTATGTGCTTTTTAAAATGGTTACAAGTGATGTTGGAATTCAAAAATTATTGACTCTTTTAATTTGATCTGGTTTTTGCCAATGAATTGCTTGAAATGAATGATCAAAGTAATAAATTTGAATCATTGGAGTGGTTCCAGCATAAATGACTCAATTGATTCGATTCAGCTGTTCCTCTTTTCACATCTTCAGCCATGTTTATGACACTATCCGTACTACTACTTGCTTAGCTCAATTGTTTTCTGACATTAGCTGAAAATAGCAAAAAAGTATGATTTTTTTTTTTTAATTGCGTGAAAAGATACGGGCTTATTGAAAAAATGAAACACTTATTTCATAGATACTTTGTCTTTCAATATCTCAAGCACTTTTCAAGTACCTCATCAGGAATATTGCTATTTTGAAGGGTTTTCCAGGCCTTAAATTTCAAAAGGTCAAATTCAAGTACTTCAAGCACTTTAAGCACCTTGTACGAACCCTGCTGTTAAAGAAAGTTTGCTATTTTCCCCCCCCTAAGAAATAATAATTATGCCAAAGATTATGCCAAACTACTTAAAACCTTTTTTCTTTTTTCTTTTTTGGAGACTTTTAATATCAGGACCTGGCACTTATTTTTTCTAATTAATATTTAAACTATTGTAGGTATGAATTGCATTTTTAATGTATTTTTTAAATGAATAGACCTAGCAGAAAAAAATTATAATTTTATAGTATAGTTACGTTTGTAATAATTATTTGAAAGGTAAATAATTTACACCAGCAGTCAAAAGTTTGAAATAATTAATTTTTTTTAAATTGTTTTTGAAGGAAGTCTCTTCTCACCAAGGCTGCATTTATTTGATCAAAAATACAGTAAAAACAGTAATATTGTAAAATATTATTACAATTTAAAATTACTACTGTCTTTTTAAATATTTTCTAAAATGTAATTTATTTCTTTGATGCAAAGCTGAATTTTCTCCAGTCTTCAGAGTCACATTTTTCCTTCAGAAATCATTCTAATATGCTGACCACAAGTGTAGTGTTTACTATTAAAGCATAATTTTATAAACTGTCCCAATAGTAGCGAACCTTAGTCTTTAATCTTGGTTAAGCTTTCATAAAACAAGACATCCTAATCTACTGTCTGAAACTCCTGGTTCCCTGTGATGCCATAAGATGTTTCCTAGGTACAGTAGGCGTCTCACTAGGCTTTAAACTCAGCAGCTTGTTTGTTTCATGTGGATGTGTTCTAATACTCTTTTGCCTGCTGCACGCTATCGATTTCGCAGCCGCTGGCTTGTGTTGGGTTGCTCCAGGCCGCGGGCGTAAGAGCGTGTGCTGCACTGCAGCGCTTTATGAATGAAATGCTCAGGAAGTTTCTTCCCCCTCCTGCGCCTTCTGGCCTCTGTTTCTCTCTCTGGCGTTCGGGCTCTTTATCGCTCTCTTTCAGTCGGTGACTCACAGGAAGTGATGACTCCAGCAGTGCAGCACAACACACAGATACAGAGATGACTTTCAGCTTTACCATGATGCTCTGCAGTCGCATGTATTCAGAACTTAAACGGTGACTCACGCTGTGAATATACAGATGGTGCATTAGTGATGTCACTCATTTAAATATAGCTCCAAGATATCAGAAGAAATGGTTGAGACTCAAGACTGGATAAGACTCTAAGAAGGTTACTGGTTTGTTTGCAAGATATTTAAGACATTTTTTCCCTCTATGTTATGTTTATATGAATATACAAATGTGATTTATAATTTAAAATACAGCAACAGTGTAATTTATTTAACGAGTAATGACATTTTATGTCATATCTCACGCTTTCTAAAAATCATGTTTTTCATACAAAACAATTGGTGAATTTGTGGTGAATTCATATGTTTTTGTCTCATTCGTATGTTTTTGTAAGATCTGCTTACACGCCATTGCTGATTTGAATTAGGGATGGACCTTAGTGTCTAGTTTTTATATTTTTTTGTATTAATTTTTTTTTTGTACGAAACAATTGTCTAATTTGTGGTAAATTAATTCATATGATCTCATTTGGACATTTTTGTATGATATGTTTACAGCAAACTGATGTTTAGGTTTAGGGATGGACCTCAGTGATTGAATTTTTCAAAAAATTCTTGTTATTGTACGAATAAATTGGTCAGTTTTTGTTAAATTTGTACAATCTCATTTGGATGTTTTCATACAATCTGCTTAGGCCTCACTGACATTTAGATTTATGGACCTTAGTTTTTTTTTTTTTTTTACTGAAAATCATACTTTTTTTAACGAAACAATTGACAAATTTGTGGTAAATTTCTACGATCACATTTGGATGTTTTTTTTTTTTACGATATGCTTACGCTCAACATATGTTTAGATTTAGGCATGGATCTGAGTAATTATTTATTTTATTTTTTTCTAAAGTTCATACAACTTAAAACTTAAAATCGTCTAATGTATGTTTTTTTTTTGTCTGAAACAGTTGTGTAATTTGTTGTAAATTTGTACGATCTCATTTGGATGTTTTTATATGATATGCTTATGCCCAACTGATGTTTAAATTTAGGGATGGAGTAGGGGTTGACCGATTATCGGCACCGATATTAAGCATTTTTAAAGTTATTGGTATCTATCTGGTATTTGTTTAAACTGATTTGCCACTAGAATCATTTAAAAGCTTAAAAAAAGAATTTTTTTGTCAGAGCCCTTGTTATTCTTAATTTTGACATTAATTTTCATTTTTACATATACCAAACATATACAGTGGTGGTTTTAAGTCAGTTATTTCTATCTTTTGCTGTAGTCTGTCAGTAGGAATATCGGTTTACACTTTTCCAAACATTCATCTTGCCATTAAATAAGCCAGTGCTCCACACATAGATCTGATCTAATCATCATCCAGTCTGTCTGAAATGACATGAAGAAACAGAACAAACGGAGACAGACTAAATCCAGAAGAACTGTGGCAATGTCTCCAAGATGCTTCAAGAAACCTACCTGCAAAGCTACCTGAAAAACTATGTGCAAGTGTGCATAGTGCAAAAGCTTCTTTAAACTCAAAGGATGGTCACACCAATGTTGATTTAATTTAGTTAATAGAAGTTAACTGATAAAGAAAATCTATTTATAACATTATTTTTGACAGCATCCTCATTTTACAGCAATTTTACACAAGTACCTAAAACTTTTAACAGTACTGTAGCTTCTTGAAGCATCTTGGAGACGTTGCCACAGTCTCAGTTTGTTCTGTTTCTTCATGTCATTCCAGACAGACTGGATGACGATGAGATCTGATCTCTGTGTGGAGCACTGGCTGTTGTGCAAACAAAAATCTCACTGGATTATTACAATTAATGGCAAAATGAATGTTTGGAAATGTAAACTGATATTTCTTACTGACACACTACAGCAAAAGATAGAAATAACTGACTTTAAATCATTTTTAGCTGGCGAAAATACTAGTGTTCTAATCATTTTGGCCATATATCGGTTCAAAATATTGGTTATCGGTCTACTTGATCTGTAATAATCGGTATCGGCATCAGCCCTAAAAACTCACTCAACCCCTAGATCTGAGAGATTTGGTTTTCTAAAAGTTGTGGTAAATTTTTATGATCTCATTTGAACATTTTTATATGATCTGCTTACAACCCACAATTTCTTTTTTTTTTTTACAAAAAAGATCTCCCGGTTCTTACTTGTGAATTCAGTTGACTGGAGACTCACTCTAAACGGTTCATTTGAATCAGTGAGTTGTCGACTCGAGAACAGCTGCAGTCGGATCATTCCAATTCATGAATGAATTGTTTTAATAATTTTGGCCACCACTGTATATCGGTTCAAAATATCGGTTATCAGTCTACTTGATCTGTAATAATCGTTATCGGCATCAGCCCTGAAAAACACACATCACTCAACCCCTTGATCTGAGAGATTTGATTTTCTAAAAAGTTGTGGTAAATTTTAATGATCTCATTTGAACATTTTTATATGATCTGCTTACAACCCACAATTTTTTTTTATACAAAAAAGATCTCCCAGTTCTTACTTATGAATTCAGTTGACTGGAGACTCGCTCTAAACGGCTCATTTGAATCAGTGAGTTGTCGACTCGAGAACAGCTGCAATCGGATCATTCCAATTTGTGAATGAATCATTCTAATAATTTTGGCTATCAGTGTATATCGGTTCAAAATATTGGCTATCGGTCTACTTGATCTGTAATAATCGGTATCAGCCCTGAAAAACACATATCACTCTCCCCTTGATCTGAGAGATTTGATTTTCTAAAAAGTTGTGGTAAATTTTAATCTCATTTGAACATTTTTATATGATCTGCTTACAACCCACAATTTTTTTTTTTTTACAAAAAAGATCTCCCGGTTCTTACTTGTGAATTCAGTTGACTGGAGACTCACTCTAAACGGCTCATTTGAATCAGTGAGTTGTCGACTCGAGAACAGCTGCAGTCGGATCATTCCAATTTGTGAATGAATCATTCTAATAATTTTGGCTATCAGTGTATATCGGTTCAAAATATTGGCTATCGGTCTCAGGGTTTCCGCGGGGTCTTAAAAAGTCTTAAAAAGTCTAAAATTTAAAAATCAAAATTTTAGGCCTTAAAAAGTCTTAAATTCGCTGTTCTAGGTCTTAAATAATTTTACACAGGTCTTATTTTTCCGATGTCCATGTAACGCTACCTCTAATGCTCATTTAAATTCTCTTTTTGTTGTTTCCGTGGTGTTGTAGTTCTTTATTTCACAATTCCAAATATAATTTGCTGTATTTAAACTACAAATGAGACCAGCATGCAATAGCCAATCAGCTTTCTGTTATTGGCGCGAGTCTCTCTCGGATTGTACAGCAGAAGTAAAATGGATTTAACTTTTTAGCTATGGGGAAGTGCAAGTTTAGCGATACTTAGCTTGAAAAAAAACTGAATATAGGGCTTGGCTAAGGCCAGTTGCTAACAACTGTAGATTTTTTTCTCCCTCTGTGGAAGTTACTGCGTCTTCAGAATCGCAGTAGCAGAATACAGGTCAAACTACCTTTTTCTGTATATAATGTTATCAATAATAATAAGAAACATAGGTCGAGCTAGCTGACCGCCAGCCTTCGAAATACTTTTAAAATGTTTTTTTTTTTTTTACTTGCCCGACCGAACAAACCGCCTGATTAAAACTGAAGTGACAAAAACAACTAGCGAAGCATCGAAAGGCAAGAAAGATTCCTATTTTAATACATTCAACGTAAACAGAAATTGATAATGGATAGTGTATTTCTGGTCTATTTGTGACATACTTTAAAACAAATGAATGTAACAGCACTCTAAAGAAACACACTGAGGTAAAAATTTCAAATGTATAGTTTATTTATAACATGATATAGTTCAGTAATATACCAAGTGAGCTTTTTGCTGAAAATTCTCACAATTACAAATGTTACATTAATTTTAGCTCAATAAAAAATTAGTTAGTCAAGTAGTTACTTACATATTAGACAATATGCAACATTAGCAGAAGCATTCTCCTAGCAACGTTTTGCTATAATTCAGCGTTTTGATCGAATCAGTTGAAATAACTCGCTCATGAAGTGACTTACCGCCACCTGCTGGTAATTTAGTGTGTTTAAAAGTATGCCTCCACACCCAACATTTCTAATGTACATTTTATAAATCAAGAAATGTATTTAAAACATTAATCTCACTTTTAATTTTGCAGTGTAAATTATGTAATCTCACTGCTAACAGCCATTTAGAATTTATTGATAAATTCATAAAATAAATTTCAAAGGAAATGCATACATTTCAAAAGTTAAAAAAAGTCCTTTATAAAGGTAAATCAAATATGCAGATTTAAGATGTAAAAGCTATTAGAGCACCGATGAAAATATTGCTTCAGAATTTTTTTTTTTTTACGTCAGATATTTCTAGTGGTACTTTTATGGGGATATTTTGTGTGGAATAGTATCTTCTGATATGAAAAGTTCACAGTATATCGTAGTAATTTAATTTATGACAGCCATGAAATTGTGTTTACTTTTTACATTAAACACATTAAATATTACATGTATGCATGTAATATAATATCTATTTCCATTACAGGTTTCGGTCTTAAATTTCATATAAGGTGGTATTAAAAAGGTCTTAAAAAGTCTTAAATTTCACTTGTTCATATCTGCAGAAACCCTGGGTCTACTTGATCTGTAATAATCGGTATCGGTATCAGCCCTGAAAAACACATATCACTCAACCCCTTGATCTAAGAGATTTGATTTTCTAAAAAATTGTGGTAAATTTTTATCTCATTTGAACATTTTTATATGATCAGCTTACAACCCACAGTTTTTTTTTCCAAAAAAGATTCTTACTTGTGAATTCAGTTGACCGGAGACTCGCTCTAAACGGCTCATTTGAATCAGTGAGTTGTTGACTCGAGAACAGCTGCAATCGGATCATTCCAATTCGTGAATGAATCGTTCTAATAATTTTGGCCACCACTGTATATACACTGGTTCAAAATATCAGTTATCGGTCTACTTGATCTGTAATAATCGGTATCGGCATCAGCCCTAAAAACTCACTCAAGTCCTAGATCTGAGAGATTTGGTTTTCTAAAAAGGTGTGGTAAATTTTTATCTCATTTGAACATTTTTATATGATCTGCTTACAACCCACAATTTTTTTTTATACAAAAAAGATCTCCTGGTTCTTACTTGTGAATTCAGTTGACTGGAGACTCACTCTAAACGGCTCATTTGAATCAGTGAGTTGTCGACTCGAGAACAGCTGCAATCGGATCATTCCAATTTGTGAATGAATCATTCTAATAATTTTGGCTATCAGTGTATATCGGTTCAAAATATTGGCTATCAGTCTACTTGATCTGTAATAATCGGTATCGGTATCAGCCCTGAAAAACACATATCACTCAACCCCTTGATCTAAAAGATTTGATTTTCTAAAAATGTGTGGTAAATTTTTTCGGTATCGGCATCAGCCCTAAAAACTCACTCAAGCCCTAGATCTGAGAGATTTGGTTTTCTAAAAAGGTGTGGTAAATTTTTATGATATCATTTGAACATTTTTATATGATCTGCTTACAACCCACAATTTATTTTTACAAAAAGATCCCCTGGTTCTTACTTATGAATTCAGTTGACTGGAGACTCATTCTAAACGGCTCGTTTGAATCAGTGTGTTGTCGACTCGAGAACAGCTGCAATTGGATCATTCCAATTCGTGAATGAATCGTTCTAATAATTTTCGCCACTACTGTACATCGGTTCAAAATATTGGTTATCGGTCTACTTGATCTGTAATAATCGGTATCTGCATTAGCCCTAAAAATTCACTCAAGCCCTAGATCTGAGAGATTTGGTTTTCTAAAAAGTTTTGGTACATTTTTATGATCTCATTTGAACATTTTTATATGATCTGCTTACAACCCACAATTTTATTTTACAAAAAGACCTCCCGGTTCTTACTTGTGAATTCAGTTGATTATAGCTTCGCTCTAAATGGTTCATTTGAATCAGTGAGTTGTCGACTCGAGAACAGCTGCAATCGGATCATTCTAATTCATGAATGAATTGTCTAATAATTTTGGCCACCTCTGTATATCGGTTCAAAATATCGGTTATCGGTCTACTTGTTCTGTAATAATCGGTATCGACATCAGCCTTGAAAAATACATATCACTCAGAAATTAGATTTTCTAAAAAGTTTTGTTTTGTTTTAGTTTTTTTCATCTGAAACAAATTTAAAAACTCAATGTGTTTTTTTACGATCTGCTAGCACCCAACTGACTTCAGATTTAGCTGTGAATCTTAGTGCTTCTTACAAACATAACAATCATTCTTACAAATTTGTCACTAGTTTTCCAAAATGTAAAATAGTTACATTTTCTGATCGAAAATTTTCATAAAGCAAACAATCAAACTCCAGATTCTGATTCCCTATACTTATAACCTTATCCCTAAAAATGATCCCAGGACCTGGAAGATGTACTACTGATACACCACAGTTATACCAGACAGCAACTTCATTCCAAGCACTCATGCAGCAGTTTACTAAAGTTGTCTCGGGCTGTTTTTGTTGTTGACTGTGTGGTTTATTGGTGTTTGTGTTAGTAGCGCTGCTGAGGGAGCTCTGGGAATCAACAGGAAAGGAGCTCAAGTTCAAGCACATGCAGATTGGTCTTCAGCGCTCTGCCACGAACAACTTGACGTGTGCTGCCTCACGTTGCTTTGATTAACAAACTGAGACATTCCTCTGCGTAAATCTCATGCGTCACGCTGAAACTTTGGAAGCCACTTCCCCGTCTGGTTTTGGCTCTTTATCCTCGCCACTCCGAGGAGGTTCGGGAAGGAGGGGGGCTTGTGTGGTGTTGAAATGATCTTACGGCAAACGATGAGCCCTGAATCCCTCATCGGTTACATAAAACGGTAAATTATTAAGTTGCTGATGTGAGACGGGAAAGTTCCGCCCCTCAGCTGCACTCCGTCAGCCAATCAGAGCGCAGCTCGGCTGTATTTGGGTCACGGTAGTGCGTTTCTTTTGCGTGGTTGGCAGATGTATTGTGCTGTAATCTTCCCCAAAAAGAGATGAGGGGGTTTAGAGCTGCCTTCCTTCAAATTTAGTTACTTCTCGCTCCCCTTTTCCCTCTTTTCATCAGCTTTCTTTACTATAAATGCCCGAATGCTTTTGCTTTTGTGTTTCGTCTCTTCGTCCGCGCTTTGGTCTCAAAAACAGACGACGTAATCAATGAAATGGCTGTTAATTAATTCAAATGGTAGGGTTCTGCTTTATAAGCCATTGATTTCTTGGCCCTCTGCTCATAAAAGCTTTTCTTAGCTGCTGCAGTTAAGCGGTGAATGAATGAGAGTCCCAGATTCGGGAGCGCTGGGATTTGCGGAGGTGAAAGATCTCCTTCTCTGCTGGTTGGAACTGATTCATTTCGACTCGTACGATAGCGGCGCCGCTGGTTTGTGTTATGGTACACGCGGTGTGCGATCGGGTCGGGATGGAGGGGAATTGATAGTGACAGATTCTGCGCACCTGCAATTAATTCTGGCGGTCCGTGTGAAGCTCTGATGAGCAGGTCATGCATGCGAGAAACACGTCCTCTAGTGTGGGGAAATGCGGCGTTTCTGGTGTTTGTGTGAGGCTGTTTGGAAATTTGTGTTGCTGTAAGGTTTCTTGAGCCTTGTGGCAGTTGTTTACCAGCTAGTAAGCAAATTTTCTCTCTTTGAAAGATATTAAACTGTTGTTGTCATGTTTTTTTTTTGGTTTGGATTCTGCTCATGGGAAGAAAAACCTGAGGAAAAGAATGAATGGTGAAAATAAAACACATGGAAGAATTTACATGATAAATTTGTTCATTCTTATATAATTAGATGAAGTGGCACCAAAAAGTGTTTGGGCAATTCATGCATAAAAATGTATTTAATTTTGTAACATAAAAATGCATTTTCAGAAACATTTTGAAGTTAATATCTTATTTTAACCACATTTTGTTTCTTTAATATTTTAAATAATAATTATCCATATTATTTTATTTTAAAATAATAATTAGACATAATAGTAATACTAAAAAAGACATTTGTTCATAAAGTATTATTACAAGTAACAGTGTATATGTTTATATATTTTGATTAATTATAAATATAATAGTTAAAATAATTTTATTCATGAATATTTTGTCATTGTTGTTATATTAAAATAAAATAAAATATAACAAAACATAAATAAAATATTATTCATTAATACAATTATGGTTTTAAACTGTTATATTTGTTATGAATTATTAAAATATTTACTGTTAATAATATAATAATACTTTATCTCATAATGGAATATGATACTAATGTCTAATAATTACTACTTTTATTACTTAAATAAAAAAGTTATTAGTTAATAAAAGTAGCAATTAATGACACACAATAGCAATAATATAACATTTTATAAACATTATAAACATTTTATTATATAGTATTACAATTTTATTAATGAGTATCATTTTATTATTATATAAATAAACGATAATAATAAATTATTAATATATCAATAATATATTGTTTATAGTAATATTATTTTATTTATTTATGTAGTAAAAGTAGTTTTAAATAGGTATAATAATTATATTAAAACAATATAACCTTTTTTGACAAAGTATTATTGTTAGTAACAGTATCAAAATATATACTGTTAATAATAATACGTTATCTCATAATGGAATATGATACTCTAATGTCTAATTAATTAGTACTTTTATTACTTAAATAAAATAAAATGTATTAAGTAATAAAAGTAGCAAATAATTAGACAATAGCAATAATAAATAAGTCATTTAATTATATAGTATTATTATAATTTTGTTTCCGAATATTATTTTATTATTATATTAATAAATACTTATAATACAAGATTATTATATCAATAATATATTATTTGTATCATTATTGTATTTTATTTAATATTTTGTCAAAATATTTTTGCTGTTAGTAACAAAATATATTTTGATAATTATTAATATAATATTTTAAATAATATTTTCTGAATTAATTTTATTTTATTAATAAACCATTTTATTAATAATATAAGTAATTAAACATAATAGTAATATTAATAAGACATTTTTAAAAAGTGTTATTGTTAGTAACAGTATAATGGATAATTATTAATAATAAAATATTTTAAATGATAATGTATTCATTAATTTTATTTAATTAATAAAAAAATGTATTTTGATAATTATTAATATAATATTTTAAATAATATTTTCTGAATGAATTTTATTTTATTAATAAACCATTTTATTAATAATATAAATAATTAAACATAATAGTAATATTAATACAGTAAGACCTTTTTAAACAGTGTTATTGTTAGTAACAGTATAATTGATAATTATTAATAATAAAATATTTTAAATGATAATGTATTCATTAATTATATTTAATTAATAAAAAATGTATTTTGAGAAGCAAAAATAGAAAATAATTAAACATTATAGTAATATTAAAACAATAAGGCATTTTTAGTCATAAAATAATATAAATAACATAAAACAAAACAAATATTTATTTATTTATTTATAGTTTTTTCCCCTTGAACTCTTCTTTCTAAATGAAATAAATCTTTCTAAACACTTGGTTTGATTTAGATTTTTTTTTTATTAGAAATATTTTTACATTTATTACGTGACTTCAGTGTTCAAATACTAATGTACCACTGTATTATGCACAATTAAACTTGACATCTTGAGTATCATATTCCATTATGATATTAAACATTCTTTTTATTTATATCTTTTTTGACAGAAAGTCTTGCACTTTAATCTGCCATCCTGTCAAATAACTTCATATCCATCCATCACATTATTTAATAACTACACAGTTCACCAAACATGAAGTGCTAGATGACACAGACTCAGACTCCTGCTCTTAACCACTGCAGCATAATGAACTTTTAACAGTCGGTTAGTGACCTCTAAAGTTACTTGAACCGCAGTAACTTGTTTACCACACCATGACCGTGTTTCACCCTGTTGTGTCAGAAATGACTTCTCACCTCTTGTGAGAAGTACGCAAGTGTTGAGGTCATCTGTGAAGCAGTCATAACATATCATCTCACCCTTTTGATGCGCTTCGAAGCTGTTGTTTGGTCTCACAATGCACAAATCAACAACTCCATACTGTATACGACAGTATATGAAGGGAAGGGTAGTTTTAGGTCAGTGGATAAAGAGGTTTATGGGTCATTTTTAGGGCTGTTGCGATTCATCGTTTCTAATTGACTGTTCGATTTTTAAACATTTTGCCCCTGTTGTGTAACCGACAAAATACCGGAAGTGGCGCATTTCATGGACGAGAATCCATGAAACGCATTATAAGACTGTTTTTCAATGCTGCATTATATTTTAAACAGTTTTGTGCAATAAAACCATATGATTCCTTGCTTTTGATTCATTGCTATTATATACAGTCAAGCCCGAAATTATTCATACCCCTGGCAAATTCTGACTTAAAATTTATTTTATTCAAGCAGCAAGTTTTTTTTTTTTTTTTTGACTGGAAATGACACAGGCTTCTCCCAAAAGATAATAAGACGATGTACAAGAGCATCATTGTGGAAAAAAATATTTCTCAGCTTTTATTTACATTTGAACAAAAAGTGTCATGTCCAAAATTATTCATACCCTTTGCAAACTGTCACAGTCTGTGGGAAAATCCAAAGTTCTATACCATTCCAAATAGTCCAAGCTGTTCTAAAGCATCCTAATTACCCTGATTCATTGGGAACAGCTGTTTTAATCAACTCAACAGGTGAAAAACAGAAGCTCTCTGCTGTTTGTGGACAGTCATGGCTAAGACAAAGGAGCTCACTGAGGACCTGCGGCTGCGCATTGTGGCTGCTCACAAGTCAGGAAAGGGCTATAAGACCATATCTAAATGTTTTGAAAATCCAGTGGCTACAGTGCAAAGTATTATTAAAAAATACAAGCTGTTCAGTACTGTGAAAAATCTCAGAGGACGTGGTCGGAAGCCAAAAGTGACAGCTGTGCTGGCCAGGAGGATAGTGAGAAGAATCACCACCAAAGCCATCCTGATGAATCTGGGCTCTGCTGGTGGCAACATCTCAAGGCAGACAGTCCAACAGACACTGAACACCACTGGAGACCACGGACGCAGACCAAGGAGGACACCACTTCTCCAGATAAGGCACACAAAAGCCCACTTGGCCTTTGAAAATTCTCATCTGGACAAAGAAGAAGACTTCTGGTCTTCTGTTTTATGGTCAGATGAAACAAAAATTGAATTGTTTGGCCACAATGATGTAGCCTTCATTTGGTGTGAAAAAAAAAGGAGAAGCCTTCAACCCTAAGAACACCATCCCCACTGTCAAACATGGTGGTGGGAACCTAATGTTTTGGGGGTGTTTTTCAGCCGGTGGACCAGGAAACCTAATCACAGTAAACAGCACCATGAAAAAGGAGCAATACATCAAAATTCTCAACAACAACATCAGGCAGTCTGCAGAGAAACTTGGCCTTGGGCACCAGTGGACATTTCAGCACGACAACGACCCAAAACACACAGCAAAAGTGGTGAAGAAATGGTTAGCAGACAAAAACATTAACGTTTTGCAGTGGCCCAGCCAGAGTCCTGACTTAAATCCAATTGAGAATCTGTGGAGGGAGCTAAAGATCAGGGTGATGGCAAGGAGACTCTCCAACCTGAAAGAGTTGGAGCTCATCGCTAAAGATGAATGGGCAAAAATACCAGTGGAGACATGCAAAAAGCTGGTCAGCAATTATAGGAAGCGTTTGATTGTTGTAATAGCCAATAAAGGCTTTTCTATTGATTATTGAGAAGGGTATGAATAATTTTGGACATGCCACTTTTTGTTCAAATGTAAATAAAAGATGAGTAATATTTTTTTTCCCACAATGATGCCTCTTGTACATCGTCTTATTATCTTCTGGGAAACGTCTGTGTCATTTCTAATAAAAAAAAAAAAAAAAAAAAAAAACTTGCTGGTTGAATAAAAGTAACTTTAAGTCAGAATTTGCCAGGGATATGAATAATTTCGGGCTTGACTGTATGTATTTAAGTCATTTTTAAAGGCTTTTGTTCACTTACATCTATTTTTATTACCACACAAAAATAATTATATAGGGCCCTATGAAATCCATTTTATTTTCAATTTTTTTTCTGTTGAATTTTAATAATCATTAAAATTTTCATTACATTTTAATAATCAAAAGCAACTCCAATTAATTGATTTTATTAAAAATAAAATGTTCTTAAGTAAAATTGTTGATTTTTTTGTGGGAAATTAGTCGTTTAGAATAATCGATTAATCAGTAAATTAGTCGATAGATGAATCAATATAAAAATAGTCGTTTTTGGCAGCCTTAGTCATTTTTCACGGATGTCATCTAAAGACTTAACTCGACTCATTTCCATCACACTGCTTACCTCCAAATCTTCACATTCATATCTGATTTTGCATCCCGCTCTGAAACAAAACTCACAGAATTCACCCGTCACCACGAATCCCATCTTTAATTAAATGAAAGTAGATGAATGGATTTCATCAGATAGGTTTTTCTCTCGTTCGTCAGTGTTATTGGGTCTTTTCTTATCAGATGGGACTCATTTGGAAGACAAATTGCATCTTGTCCCTTCCTTCCTGATCAGCAACGCACCAGGGACTCTTTCTGAATGCTAACAGGGATGTTTCTGTCTGATAGGTACCCTGTTAGTGACTCATTGACACCCTAGTTAGGCTTTTTGGCTATTGGCATTGAGTCAGGTCTGCTTTACCACTTATTCTGGCTAAGAAGCGCCCACTTAGACAAGAAGAGGCTGTCTGTCTGACATCTAAAGCGCAGTTTAGGTTTGTATTTGAAATATAGTGAGGGGTAATATGACATTATATATTACAACAAATACAGTTTTGTTTGTAAACGTAATGCTAATAACCTCATGAACATTGGCTCTCAAACTAGTGTTCACTGTAGCAGTATGAACCTTAGTAGATATGACTTTGTATGCTGGTGTACTCATAAAAACTGTGCACACTGACTCTTGGGAACTGTAAGCTTCATTTACAAGTAAGCACGTAAGATACAAACGTAACGTTACACGTAGGATACAAAAAAAAATAAAAATAATAATAACTAAAAATAAGTTAAGTAATGCAGCCTTGGTGAACAGAAGAGACAATAAATAAATGAACTAATTAATTTAAAAAAATAACAATAATAATTATTATTATATTATCTCTTTTGTTATTAATAATAATAATAATAATAATAATAATAATAATAATTATTATTATTATTATTATTATTATTATTATTGTTGTTGTTGTTGTTGTTGTTGTTGTTATTTATTTGTCTCTTCTGTTCACCAAGGCTGCATTTGTTTGACCAAAATACAGTAAAAATGGCAATATTGTAAAATTATTATTATTATTATTATTATTATTACTATTAATAACAACAATAATAAATGCAGCCTTGGTGAATAGAAGAGACAAATAAACAAATAAATAATAACAATAACAATAATAACAACAACAATAATAATAACAATAATAATAATATTGTTGTTGTTGTTGTTGTTATTTATTTGTCTCTTCTGTTCACCAAGGCTGCATTTATTTGACCAAAATACAGTAAAAATAGCAATATTGTATTATTATTATTATTATTATTATTATTATTATTATTATTATTATTAATAACAATAATAAGAAATGCAGCCTTGGTGAACAGAAGAGACAAATAAACAAATAAATAAATAATAATAATAATAATAATAATAATAATAAATTTTTATTTTGTCTGTTCTGTTCACCAAGGCTGCATTTATTTGACCAAAATACAGTAAAAATAGCAATATTGTAAATTATTATTATTATTATTATTATTATTATTATTACTATTAATTACAATAATAATAAATGCAGCCTTGGTGAACAGAAGAGACAAATAAACAAACAAACAAACAAACAAACAAACAAACAAACAAACAAATAATAATAATATATTTTTATTTTGTCTGTTCTGTTAACCAAGGCTGCATTTATTTGACCAAAATACAGTAAAAATAGCAATATTGTAAATTATTATTATTATTAATAATAATAATAATAAATGAAGAGACAAATAAATAAAATAATAATAATATTTTTTTATTTTGTCTGTTCTGTTTACCAAGGCTGCACTTATTTGACTAAAAATACAGTAAAACAGCATTATTATTATTATTATTATTATTATTATTATTATTATAAATAAATAAATAAATGCAGCCTTGGTGAACAGAATAAAAATATTATAATAAATATCATAAAACTGCTTAATATTTTTATGGAAAGAAATTAATAAATAAATAAATAAACGTACAATACCCCATTCTATTTTGTTTATTTAAACATAATAATACATATTTATATTAGTATAATAATATTTGTTAATATTAACATATTCATTGTATTTATAGTATGTACATATCTTAAGCCAACTTTTGCCACTTTTACCTTTTGATGCTTCATGAATGCTCCTCACTTTTCTTTTTTCCCCAATATCTTTTCCCATCACACTGGTAACCCATGAACCTGCATCATTTATCAGCCTCGCTAAAGGTCACTTCCTTCCGTCGCTCCTTGTGCAGAAACCATGGCCAAATGTGTCAGCCTCTATCTGAATTCATCTCTTTTCTTTGTATGTACTAAATTCAATTAAGGTTTTTCCCGCTTTTCTTGCACCAAAACATCATAATCCAGTTTCTAACAACCTTTTTTACAAAACTTTGAATTGATATTTTCAAGCGAAGCTGGATAAAAAAAGTATGACGGGAATTTTATTCAATTGATTGGATCATGAAGAGTGGATGGGAGGAGTTGAAAAAAATGAGCGAGCGCTGACATCAACCGAAAAAATAAAAGATTTAAAAAACAAGCAAATTTTCCCATTGGAACAACATATAGCAATGAATTATTCATAATTGATCTCGTTTTAACATACTGTTCTGTCCCTTTAAGACTTCTGCATGTAAATGAGCTCCGTTTTGATTGGCTAACTCACGCGTAGCGGCATAATTTGCGCTGTCGCTCATTAGGAAGTGTAAACACTGTGTGACAACACCAATTACTTTGTGTGGATGATCATATCTGAATGGTGTGTTGAGATTGAATACACAAACACACTCTTGCTCATCAGGATTTTCCCCATGATTATTTCATCTGGTCTGATCGTTGCGAGTCTCGCGGCTGTCAGGAGCTCCGTCAGCCTTGTGTGCAATTTCGAGGCTTGACAGGCAATTTGAATCGTTCATCCCATTATTTTCATAAAATATACATAAATTCATGGAGCGTAATAGCCTGCTTCTCTTGACTACTGTCTAATTTATGGCCAAATTAAATAATTATGTGTATTAGAGTAACACAGGAATATTTTATTTTGACCAATTTGTCCAAGCCGTCAAAGCCAGAGTTTGAGGGTTCATGAAGTGATGAAGGTCGTATCTCATTCTGGGAACAGCAGCCCTTTTAACGTCCTTTTACGCCAGTAATCATCGTTTCATATCTTTCATGCAGTATTCTGCACTGCGGAGCCAAAACAGCAAAAGCTGCGTCTTCATCCAAGTACTAATTGATTATATTAACACATCGTTGAGAGTTATTTGCTAGCTTTGGTCTCTTCATTTTCATTATGCCAGGGATTTTTCATATTTTTTAATGAAATGGGTCTAAATGTGCCGTAACTGTGTTTAGTAATTTTCTGAGCATGCAGAGTTATCCATAAACCTCTGAGTGCTTTTTAATAATTATAAAATAACATTAAAAATGTAAAAATAAAATATATTATAATGAAAATATTATATATAAAGTTAAATAGCATGTATATCTGTCCATAAGGCCTGGAATAGCTGCATAATAATAAAAATAATATTAAGAAATTATTAGAAATCAATATTAACGTATTATTTATTATTGTTAATTAAAATAATATAATCAATTAATAATAATAATAATAATCAAATATACAGGATAACATTTATATATTAATGAAAATCTATATAAATTAATTTATATTAAAACATAATATATTATTTTATTATTTATATGATTTATTACATGTAATAAATTATTTTAAAATATATTACAGCATGTTTATTATCTAAAAACTCTATAATAATAATAATGATAATAATAATAATCAAATGTACAGGGTAAAATGTATATATTAATAAAAATCTATAAGACGTATTATATTATTTATATTATTTACATGATTTATTACATACAATACATTATTTTAAAATATATTACAGCATGTTTATTATTCAAAAACTCTGGACTGCCTGCATTATGATGATGATGATGATGATGATAATTATACTAATAATAATGAATATTATTATAAAAATAGTGTATTATATTGTTACAGTATATCAGAGTTGCAGCAAAATTTTTAATAAAAATATTGTTATATTATATTATATTATATTATATTATATTATATTATATTTAGGGCCGGGACTTTAACGCGTTAATTTAGATTAATTAATTACACAAAAATAACGCGTTAAATTTTTTTAACGCATTTTAATCGCACTTAGTTTTGCACCGCGGAACGTTTCTCACTGGATGAGATTCGGTGGACCGATTATACTGGAGCACCAACTAGCGTTCAGACAAGCTGCATCTGTCCTAAATAGTATTGTATGTCCCAAATCGTAGTATGTTTAAAAAAAGTATTCCAAAGATTCCCGGATGGTCTACTACTTAACGATCAATGCACACTCTAACGGCTATTATTGCCCACAACACACTGCGCCGTGAACGAGGATTCGATTAGAACTACAAACACGCATAAAAAGTGTTAAAAAACTACAAACATGGAGGATATGCGCGACCAACGGACAGGTAGAGAAAGGGGTTTGAGTGATAAATAATCAGTGTGTAACCTGATAAAAAATATTTTTTAAATGTAATCCGTGTTATATTCCATGTGCAGCAACATTTATAATGATAGGTTTGGTCATTAATGTTTAAATGCATAATTAAGCAAACACAAGAGCAGAGTTCTCGGCATGAAAGACTCGTTAAAGAACGTGCCTCTTAATTTCTCCCTAATACGGTAGGAAATTAAATTAAAGGAAATGTAGATAATGTTAAGCTATGCAACAAGGAATTCGCATATCACCGCAGCACATCGAGCCTATTGCTACACTTAATGGCAATATTGCACTGGTCTGTTGGACTTGGTTGAACAAAAATAAACAATATTTTGTTGCTTAAGCTTATGTATTCAGTCATTATTTAATGGTATACTAAAAATCCATATAAAAAAACTTACTTCTCACTGTTCTCAGGTCAAATATTTATATGCGATTAAAATGCGATTAATTTCGATTAATTAATTACAAAGCCTCTAATTAATTAGATTAAATTTTTTAATCGAGTCCCGGCCCTAATTATATTATATTATATTATATTATATTATATTATATTATATTATAATTATATAGCATGTGAAATTATCCAATATTCATAAAGCCTGGACTACCTGCATAAAAATAACTATAATAAGTAAAATATGAAAAAAATTATATGAATTATTACATATAATACATTATTTGTAAATATATTACAGCATGTTTATTATCCAAAAACTCTGGACTGCTTGCATAATAATAATAATAATAAATATAAGTATTATTATTATAAAAATAGTGTATTGTTTTGTGTTACAGTATATCAGAGCTACAGCATAAAAATATTATATTATTATATCAAATATTTATTATATTAAATTAAATTAAATTAAATTAAATTAAATTAAATTAACAAATAATGTTAAATTATGTGGCATGTGTAATTATCCATAATATTAATACATTATTAAAAATCAATATAAACATTACTTATTAATCTTAATAAAAAAAATAGTATAATCCATAATAATAATAATAATAATAATAATAATAATAATAATAATAATAATAATCAAAGATACAGGGTAAAATGTATATATTAATGAAAACATAATATATATTATTTTACATTATTGCTATGATTTATTACATATAATACATTATTTT
Source organism: Garra rufa (assembly GCF_049309525.1). NCBI lineage: Eukaryota > Metazoa > Chordata > Actinopteri > Cypriniformes > Cyprinidae > Garra > Garra rufa. Next base: position 29,863,126 of record NC_133385.1, on the reverse strand, counting down.
AAAACTTAAAGTATATAATAATAATAATAATAATAATGATAATAATAATAATAAATACAGGGTAGAATTTGTATATTAATGAAAATATATATTAAAACATAACATACTGTTTTATATTATATTATTTATTTATTTATTATTATAATAAAATAATGTGTTGTATTGTATTACTGTATATCAAAGCTACAGCGTAAAGTTTAAATAATAAGAAATAATATTATATTATATTATATTGTAATGCATGAGTCCTTGTATAATATATGGATGAGTCCTTGTATGACAATAATATTATTTAATTGATAAAAAAATTAATTGATAAAAAATAATATTGTATTAATCATTAAAATTATATATTATTAATACAAATAATAATTTTAAAATATTACTAAAATTTTGCAATAAAAATCAATTATATTATTATATTAATGTATGCAAACCATAAAATTATATAGATTATTATATAGATAATTATATACAATAATATAAAAACATATTATTTAAAAATATTGTATTGTATTATATCAAAGCTACAGCGTAAAGTTTAAATAATAAAAAATAATTATACATTATCATATTACATTATGTATTATATGTTCATGGTTTGCATACATTATAATATAATATAATATAATATAATATAATATAATATAATATAATATAATATAATATAATATAATATAATATAATATAATATATAAAATCAAAGCTCCAGGTGAAGTTTCTCCTTGAGACGTGTCAACAGACGTGAGGGTTAAAGTGATGAAAGCCGACGGTTTGACTCTGTCATAATAAGGACAGCTGTCCTGCCACAGAGAGCAATTACAACACATCTGCCCATTCTCATCCCGTGCTCATCCATCATGTGAGAGTCAGGGGCCGCGCCGTTCACCAAGAGCCAAATAACCCCATTCACCGCCAGATCTTCTCTATGATCCGTCTCCGTCATTCACCGCTGAGGAGCATCAGACCTCGTTTAACAGCACAGATGCTCTCAAAACCTTAACTCCCGGGTTAAACGCACAAAAGCTAGATCAGAGATTCACAAACACTGCTTAGAAAGACTTCAACTAATTGATTACATAAAAATAAATTAATTTACTCACTGTCATGATGTTTCAAACCCAATATACTCCAATATATTTCAAGTTTCTGAAGCCAAACGAGAACTTTTTGTCAGGAAGAGTGTAAAATATAAAATGAGTTAAATAAATTCTTATGTGGTTCATGTGAGGATCTTGGTTGTAGAGCTGTAATTAATTGCAGCAGCTTTGTAGGGATTGTAGAAAGGATTGGGAAAATTGCTTTCAGGGCAAATCCTTTTGACTCGTATCTTTCCAGATTTCAACCTAGTCATCGTGACCATTATCTAATACCTTTGCAAGTGTTTACAGTTTTAAGCATTATTAACTTTTTACAAGCATTTTAGGTATTAAATGCATTATTAACTTACTAGAAGTGGTAGAACAACTACTGGAACATTTGTCAGTGACTAATGATTAACAGATAAATGGAGGAAAAATGATACCACTATAGATACTGACAACATTTGTGTTTTTTTTTTTTAAATTTAATTTTGAAAAATATTTTCTATGTTCATTTACATTTTTGTTTTAGGAATGTGAAACTCTGCTTTTATTAGTATAGCCCTGGTAAAAAATACTAAATTAATTGTCTAAATGTAAATGTAGAAACTTGGGTAACACTTTACAATAATGTTCATTAGTTAAGGTTTATTATTTAATGTTAATTAATGCATTGTCTAACAATGAGCAATACCTTTGTTACAGTATTTATTAATCTTTTTTATAATTATTTAATATTATTTAATTAAACTACAATGGTTCATTAGTTAATAGTAGCTCATGACCATGAATTAATATTAAAAAATATAACTTTTGATTTTAATAATGCTTTAGTAAACCCCTTATGAAAATTAACCATGGTTTTACTACAAATAAAACCAAAAAACACAGTTACTATGGTAACCAAAAAATTAACCATGGTTTTGCTGCACTAACCATAGTTTAACCATGGTATTTGTAGTAAAACAAACAATAGTAAAAAAAAAAAAAAAAAAAAAAACATGGTTACTACACTTTTACTATGATAAAATCATGGTTAATTTTTTTATAAGGGATGTTGAAATTAATATGAACTGCAGCTAATAAATGCCTTAGAAGTATTTTTCTTTGTTAGTTCATGTTAACTAATGTGTTAACAAAATGTGCAGTAAAATTCTACAAAAGAGTCATTTTCATTTCAATTTGTATAAGTGAAATACAAATCAATTGACACAATGCAAAAAAACAACACAAAACATGCAACACAATGCACAACACAACATGCAAAACAACACAAAACATGCAACACAACGCACAATGCAACAACGTGCAAAACATGCAACAACACAAAACAATGCGCAAAACCTGCAACAACACACAAAACAATGTGTAAAACATGCAACATCATGCAAAACATGTAACAATTCACAAAATGCAAAACATCCAACAACACGCAAAACATGCACCAATGCATGAAACAATGCACAAAACATGCAACAACACTCGAAACAATGCGGAAAACATGCAACAGCACACAAAACAACGTGAAAAACATGCAACAAATCTCACAAAACATGCAACAACGCACAAAACAATGCATAAAACATGCAACAAAACAACATGCAAAATGCAACGATACACAAAATGTGAAACACAACAAAACTCACCAAACAATGCAACAACGCACAAAAAAACATGCGAAACATGCAACAATGTGCAAAACACAAAAATGCAATATCACACAAAACTGCGAAACACAACAAAACTCAAAACATGCAACAATGCACAAAACAATGCATAAAACATGCAACAAAACAACATGCAAAATGCAGCGATACACAAAATGCGAAACACAACAAAACTCACAAAACATGTAACAACGCACAAAACAATGCGCAAAACATGCAACAACGCACAAAACAATGCATAAAACATGCAACAAAACAACATGCAAAATGCAACGATACACAAAATGCGAAACATACAACAAAACTCACAAAACATGCAACAACGCACAAAACAATGCGCAAAACATGCAACAACGCACAAAACAATGCATAAAACATGCAACAAAACAACATGCAAAATGCAACGATACACAAAATGCGAAACATACAACAAAACTCACAAAATATGCAACAAGCACAAAACATGCAACAAAGCACAAAACAATGCATAAAACATGCAGCAAAGCACAAAACAACATGCAACAACACACAAAATGCAACAGTGCACAAAATGCAATAACGCATTAACTGCGAAACAACAACACAACTCACAAAACATGCAACAACGCACAAAACAATGCACAAAACATGCAACAAAACAATGCACAAAACATACAACAATGCACAAAACATCTTAATTTGTTTTCTCTGTTTTTGATTAAGGTTAGTTTAAGGGTTTGATGGCAAATTGTTATAATGTGTTTATTTTTCATATGATGCATGTTCCCTTTTATGCTTTTTATATGCTCTGTGTTTTGTTATACAGAACTTTGACGCAACTCTGTTGCTTTTAAATGTGCTATAGAAATAAATTTTGACTTTGACTTTTGACTCGAAACATGGAACAAATCACAAAGCAATGCGCAAAACATGCAACAAAAATCACAAAAAATGCAACAAAACACAAAATGCAAAACATGCAACAACGTACAAACCATGCAACACAATGGACAAAAGAACACACAACACATGCAAAAATACATTTAAACATTCAAATAAGTGCACATACATGACATCATAAAATTCTGAGAACGTCTCAAGGTTACGTATGTAACCTCAGTTCCCTGAGAATAGGGAACGAGACACTGCGTCCTCTAGAGGGCGCTTTGGGGAACGCTGCAGCGTGACTCGTGTCTGAAGAATACATAGAAAAACTACATGAAATGGCCGGCGCCAGCGTATGACGTCACCGCGGCGCGCATGTGGCTGCCGCTGCGTCACTACCGGGCGACCATAACATAAAAGAGGCGCCCGTGCAACGCAATACATCTTCAATGTCTGAAGCTTATCATCCGAAGCATGGAGAAAAAGTCTAGAGGACGTAGTGTCTCGTTCCCTATTCTCAGGGAACTGAGGTTACATACGTAACCTTGAGACATTCCCTTTCGAAGGGAACTCTCACTGCGTCCTCTAGAGGGTGCTTTGGGGAACGGATATACCCACGCTGCCATGCTGAGGGGAGTGCATGCTATGCCAGCGAGCACTAAGCAACAATTCTGAGAGGAATTGCCCCTACTAGGACGTGGTGACGGCTGTCAAAACGTTATCCCTCACGGCCAGAGGCCTGAACTGTTACCCACTTACCAGGACTGGGTTAGAACCCAGGGCACAGCTCTAGGCTTGGAATTAGAGTAATTCCTTCTGAGGGAAACGGCTAAGTTTCGATGGAAACTTAGACTTGTCAGAACAAGGAACTACCGCAACATAGGGCCTAGTTCCCTCAGGAACTGGCTCCCATATGAGGGCAGTAAACCTGTCCTGGGTCCGTTCAAAGGGCCACTAGTAGTGGCACGCCCTGATAGTGGATGGTCGGCAGACATCAGCAGTGATATCTAAAGAGTTGAACCCAGGGGACCGGAGTTGTAAGCCAACTCCAATAAATGGGAACGAGGCAAGACGCGTGACCCATACCATAAAGGGTTTTAAGGAGGAACCCAAAACTTGGTGGGAACCTACCAACACGTGGATTTATTAGAAGTGCCCCAGGTATATGTGCACTTACCACTCTTGTGGATTTTAAGAAAGACGCCCAGGCATAGCGTGGGACGCTTACCGAAATGATCGGGTTTAAGGAGAGTGTTTTCCCAGGGGGTTTCACTATCAGCTCCATGCCGTCTGAAGAGACGGAAAAAGGGGATAACCCTCATGGTGAGGGGATTGCCATGCTGCACCCTACTCTGGACAGAGGCTCGCAAGCTATCTGTCAACAGGGATAAACATGGAGCTGAGACCATCCTGTAGTAGTGGACGATAGTAGAGGACAAATACCTAACCCTGATCCACAGGGAGGATCGTTCTCCAGAAGGGGCACTGCTCTCAGGGAAACCTTAATGAGAAGGGGGAGCGTGCAAAGCCCGGTCCACATGACCTTTATAAAGGTCTGGCAATCTCACGAAGGTGGGTTGGCGCTCAAGGGGACCCTTCCAAAGAAGGGGAGCTGCGTAACCCAACAGGAGCGAATGCTCTCACTGTTATCCTTCGTAGAGGGGAGCATTAATCCAGAATCCAAGGCTGGAGAGTAAAAACCTGAAGTATGAAGGCCAAACTCCTCACCCTGACGCACAGGGAAGAAACTCAGCCACCAAGGAGTGGTGCTTCTGATTCAGTGAACCCTTAGGAAAGGGGGGCACGCCAACATCCTTGTAGAAGGTAGTCACTCTCAGAGTCTACCCAGGGTAGATTCCCTCCCTAGGAAGGGAGGAAAACTTTCCACCCTGAGATGGTGCTCTGAAGGGGACCCTAGACTTAGGGGAGCTATAAGGTCAGTTCCAAAAACCCTGCGCACAGGCAGGAACGTGAGTTCTTAAGCTCTAAGGGACCCTTTCCTCAGAAAGGGGAGCACTGTTTGTGTTTGCCTTAAAGAATTCTGAGTAGCTCCGGAATTAAATATAAGGACAGCTTCCTAACCCTGAGGTCAGGGGGAAAAACCATCCTATGGTTTGACACTTCGTAAAACCTTTCCTCGGAAAGGGAAGTGAAATGAGGCCTGAGGAGCGAGAATCGATCCTAAAGTGTCGGCTTTCTTAGGTGTTTAAACACCGAAGGATGCTCAAACCCTCTCACATAGAGGGAGGCATTCGTCAGCCCGGGTGTAGATTCTACATCAAGTACTACCTCAGCCCTCAGGCTAGAATGAGGTGGCTTGAAATGAGTCACAGAGTGACGCTCAGATACATAAAACCCTTTCCGCAGAAAGGGGAGCGTTCACCAAAGTAAACTGGAATCAAGACCCAAAGCTAGAAAGCGATCAACAGGTGGTGCTCAATAAAACCTTTTCCGCAGAAAAGGGAGCATCCATAGCCGCTCCGAGTCCGCAGCGAGCACTCGGGCCTGCTGGCACTCCTATTTAAGCGAACTCCTGTCTCAACAGGTAGAGAAGCTCCGTTTCCATGGAAACCGGGAGCTAAAGAGGAAGATCCTCTGGGCTTTCACTTACAGCGGAATCCTGTAGTTCACTTAGGAGAGGACACGAAGCGGATCCTCGTACGCAGGCCATCTGCAACAGAGTTAAACATGCTAGTGCAATCCTAAAAATGCATATTTTTAAGATGCTTACCTAGGTGAAAGGAACAATTTTCCTTTGTTTGTTTAACCACTGAAGAGGGGAAACCTGATCTGTAGGCTGTCCCTGCTGGAACAAGTGTTGTGCAGACGGACACCACCATGCGACCGGTAGGGAGGGGTGCTCCGTCGAGTTATCCGTATTCCTAAGGAATAAGCACAACACGCAACCTAACCCCGCAGGCCAAACGCCCACCAACCGTAGGGGCGTTATTAGGGAGTTATGCTCCTGTCTCATCAGGACATAAAGTCTAACTAGGCCCGCAACGGACAGCGTTAAACATGCCAAGGGCAAACCTAAGAAAACGACTTAGGGAGCTTACCTTGAAGAGGACAGAAGTCCTATGTCTAACATATGCTGTAATGGTTGGTTTACCGCACAGCCTGTGGCGTGGAGAGTGCGAACACTGCCGTAACCTTAATCCATAGGATCAGAGGGGGAGCATCCGCCGTAGAGTCGTCATATTTCTTCTGAAGAAAGAAAACAACATACACAGGCCTGAGACAGCATGAAGTTCCCTTATTTTTACTTTAAAAATAAAAATGGATCGTACTCACCCATAAGAACATCCTGCTTCGTTGTTGAAAAAGGCGGGTTCCCTCAGAAACCGCATAAATGATAGATTCCAGACCATCAGTAAATTAGGGTTCTATACAGGTAGAACCACCAAAGAACATCATGGGTCCGGGGAGTGCAGGAAGCCTCGATGGAGACAGGGGAATTAATATGGTTACCCGACTGGACGGAGGGAAGGCAAAAAGTTTTATTTCGTACTGCTCTGATCCTTGCGAGAACGTTGTCTCGCTTGGATCACTTCCCTCAAATCCTGTCTGCCACCCTTCGACCCGCGTCGCCTCCTAGACCTGCCAGAAGGCGGAGGAGGGGCGCGGGATGCAACACTAGCCTTCTGCACTCGCCTCTGTTCCTCAGAAGGAGACGGAGCAGGACCCCTGTGGTGTTCGGGCTGAGACCTGGACCTTCGAGGAATAAAGGACTTGAAGGCAGCTGAGCGCGTCTTCGCTTCTCGGAACTTTTCGACCACCGTCTCGACGGAGGCACTGAAAAGCTCAGATGGCGAAACCGACCATTGTCCAGGTCTTTCAGCAGATCGGCCTGGTAGGCTTGGAGCACTGCCATGGTGTGCAATGGATCCACCGCCTGACCCGCTGCTGCATACGCTCTGCCATTCAACCGAGATGTTACTTGCAGGGCCGGAGAAGGCAGAGCGGGAGTCTTTGGAGAGGATGCCTGCCCCGTGGAGAGATAGCAGGCTAGCGTCTCTTCAACAGGGGGCATTGTCTCATAGCCGTGATCGTGCAACCCCTCGATGTTAGCATAGTTCGCCATAGATGAACTATGGATGCGGTATGAGTACGGCTTCTTCCAGACCTTCTCGATCTCCACTTGAAGATCGGGAAGGAATGGAAGGCTCACTGGAGCTGGGTGGTTATGGCCTGAAAGATAGCGCTCGTCGAGGCGACCTCGCGATACTATCTTTCTAGCCTGCTTCCACGGTAGGTTAGGCCTGGCCGTGGTGTGGTCCATAACCTCCAACAGCTCTTCGTATGCAGGGCAGGAAGGCTGAGAGGATTCAGCCTCAGCCTCCTCATCCATCTCTAGCTCTTCCTGTTCTTCTTGGGTGGAACCCAAAAGAGCACTTGCTCCCGGATCTGATGATGTCAGAGATAACGCATCATCATCAGCTAGAAGCCTGTCATCGTCTCTGGCTGGCGAGTAAGAAAGAGAAAGACCCCTTTCAAGCTCGTCAGCCAGTTCCACTTGCGAGCCCCACGAGCTCAATCTCCTCCGTGCCTCGGCAGCGGCAGGACCCGAACCGCGAGGGGCAAGTGGACGCTCATCTTTCCTCAGAAAGAGAGACAGACGAGACCGGAGCTTTCTCATAGAAAAGCGCTCGCAATGAACACACGATGCCCCCTCAAGGACATCGCGTGTGTGCTCTTCGCCCAAACAAAATACGCAAAGATCATGTGTGTCATCAGGTGTCAAATAACGAGGACACGGATCAACACACCTCTTAAACGATTTGCTAGTGCTCGCCATGATGGTAGTTAAAGAAATGGATTCTTACCATTTCTTTCTAATGCACTCTCAGACAGAGAAAGCTGAAGATGTATTGCGTTGCACGGGCGCCTCTTTTATGTTATGGTCGCCCGGTAGTGACGCAGCGGCAGCGACATGCGCGCCGCGGTGACGTCATACGCTGGCGCCGGCCATTTCATGTAGTTTTTCTATGTATTCTTCAGACACGAGTCACGCTGCAGCATTCCCCAAAGCGCCCTCTAGAGGACGCAGTGAGAGTTCCCTTCGAAAGGGAACTATCTATTACCCAGTTAATGCAGGATGCATCATTGAAGGCTTTGCATAAACAGTCGATTATATTAATAATAGAAAAGCTGTCCGAAACTAACCATTATGAATAACACATTTAGAAAATGGAAAAGGCTCCTCGCCACACAATTCTGTCTTTTGTCTGTGGCTAATGATAAAATCCTAGCTTGATAAAGCGTGAGTTATTTGTGCGTGTGTGTGTGCCTGTGTGTGTGTGTGTGTGTGTGTGTGTGTGTGTGTGTGTGAGATCTGCATTAGTACAAGTCAGTGGCTTGCTGGCACACATTACACCCTTTCACAATACATTTGCAGGTGTTTTGATTGCAATTATGTATTCAAGAAACCCCAATTATGTTTGAATAATTATATATTGTTCCTTAATTTGCATAAAAGGGGAATTGTTAACTTACATTAAGAAAAAAAGGAGGAAATTAATATATTTTTTTCTTCTTTTCATTCATGCCTTAATTTCATTCATTTTCCAATTTCCTAAACGAACAGTGGGGCAAACAGAAGGAGGGATGGCTGAATCTCATTTCAAGTGAACAGGCACATTTTGTAGCCTGTGTTTTTCCATCCAAACACTAACGCAGAGCTCCAATTAAAGGCGTCACGTCCGTCTTTGATGCGTCTCTGTGTGTTTCGGCTGCGGTTTAAAGCATCTCTGCTGGAGTGGACAGCGCTGAGGAGCTCAAGCTGTTTGAGTGCTGCTCTTCTGCCTCTCTCAACCTGATGTCAGCGTGTCCCATTTACAGTAATCACTCTCTCTGTGAGGCCGCACACAGAGCTCGCCTTCTCTAGCCTCCATTTCATCTGTAGAGGACGGAGATGGAGTGCGTATAGGGCCCTTTATGACAGGAATTTGCTTTGTGACCATAATGATGATGATGATGATGGTGATTATGAATGTTATTATCTTTATGTAATCCATTAGTCCAAAAATATTCTTTGTGTCAGGTGACTTTTGAGCAGAAAGTTTACCATAGCTGTAATCGATGTGACTCACATAATGAGCAGAGCAAACATGACCAGATGACTGAAAAAAACTGAATGGTTGGTGGGTTGATTGGCTGGTTGGATTACAGTAAATGGCTGGTTAGATGATTGGGCCAAAAATTAAGGTTCTGACATCCATAACTCAGCCACAAAACATGCAACAACACAAAACACCGTGAAAAATATGTAACACAACACAACAACGTGCAAAACATGCAACACAACACAAAACAACATGCAAAACATACAACACGCAGAACATGCACCACAAAACGTGCAGAACATGCAACACAACACACAAAACATGCAACATAACATGCAAAACATGCAACAACACAAAACAACATGCAACAAGCAAAATGTGCAGAACATGCATCACAGCACACAGAACATGCAACACAACTCACAAACCAGCATGCAAAACATGCAACAACACAAAACACTGTGCAAAACATGAAACATAACATGCAAAACATGCAACAACACAAAACAACATGCAACAAGCAAAACATGCAACACAAAATGTGCAGAACATGCAACACAGCACACAGAACATGCAACAACTCACAAAACAGCATGCAAAACATGCAACAACACAAAACACTGTGCAAAACATGCAACACAACAACGCACAAAACATGAAACATAACACGCAAAACATGCAACACAACACAAAACATGCAACACAAAACATGCAGAACATGCAACACAGCACACAGAACATGCAACACAAAACATGCAACACAACTCACAAAAAACATGCAAAACATGCCACACAACACAAAACAACATGCAATACAAAACGTACAGAGCATGCAACACAGCAAACAGAACATGCAACACAACTCACAAAACAGCATGCAAAACATGCAACACAATGCACAAAACATGCAATGTAACACAAAACAACATGCAAAACATGCAACACAACACACAAAACATGAAACATTACATGCAAAACATGCAACACAAAACATGAAGAACATGCAACACAGCACACAGAACATGCAACACAACTCACAAGAAACATGCAAAACATGCAACACAATGGACAAAACATGCAACACAACACAAAACAACATGCAAAGCATGGCACACAACACAAAACAACATGCAATACAAAACGTACAGAGCATGCAACACAGACACACAGAACAGCATGCAAAACATGCAGCACAATGCACAAAACAAAATGCAACATAACATAAACATGCAACAACACAAAAAATGCGTAAAACATGCAACACAATGTGCAAAACAGCACAACAAACACTCAACGCAAACAACACAAACAACAATGCAGTACAATACACAAAGCACGAAACACAAAACAAACACAAAGCACGAGATACAAAACCAACATGTACAGTAAACACAAAATAAATCTAAGCACAACACACAAAACAACACCCAAAACAATATACAACATACAAAGCGTGAGGGTGAGTAAATGATGGCAGTTTTCATTTGGGGGTGAACTATCACTTTAATAACATCATTCACACAAATGAGAGGTGCTGAAAGAGTTCTGTCCCTTTAAGAGCACATAATATCAGAGTAGGCTGCATCTTATTTACACCACACCAGCACTTCTCTGTCTCATTCTGCACCCTATTACCATAAAATTCTTTACAACGCACAATAATATAACAATTACCCCACAGTTTATGGACTTATGCATATCCTACAATAAAAGTGTAATGATGATGTGTTCAGCGTGTCCTCTGATGGTCTTCTCACTGATATTTGTGCAAGTGAATGTGGCTTTTGCTTGGTGATATTTCGTTCTTGTTGAGATTTGACCAAAATTTAGTTTTTCCAAAAAGAGAGTGCAAGCAACTTTACATCTGTTTAAAAAGTCCCATTTTATATATAAATAAATTAGGCATTAAAATGGCATTTCTTCATTGTTGGTGGGTTGAATGATTTTTCGGATAGTTAAATGAATGTGTGGTTATTTTGTTGGATGGATAAATATTATTTTGCTTGGTTCATTTGTAGATTTATTTTTCTAATGACAAATCTGTAATAAAATGGAAGACACAGAAGAACATAAGATGATTGAAATAAAATGGAATGTTTTTGACCTTTATTACTAGCATTTCTGCATGTCAAGGGTTAATAAAATAGTCAATATACTGTAGCAGCAACTAAACACACTCTTTACACTCTTGCATATTATATTTCACACAGAAGAGCGTTCTCCGTTTTCAGTGCCTCACATAATGAAGAGCTGATTATTAGTGTTTGTATTATGAGTGCTGTTTGAAAAGTGTTCTTTTCCACGGCGAGCTTGTCAAGGCTGTGTCGCTCTTGAAAGACTAACACAATCAGCCAAGTAGTCAAAAATCTTTAGTTCAGTGACAATAAATTTGTGAATGATATGATGTGTATAAAAGTATCAATGCTGGTCTGGTGACAGGATCATATGACTACTGTTTTGTACTGACATTTATAATGATATTTTGTTTCTTTTTCTTTCTCTGCTTGCCTGGATTGAATCCATGAATGATTGTTTCACGTCCTTAATCACCAACAGGTAAGAGACTCGTCTGTGCTCTCTGTGTGTGTGTGTTTGTGATATGCTGCTGAATACTGAGGGAATCCCGCGTGTCATTCATTGAGTGAAGGTGCTGACAGGTCGTTAACACAGATGTGAGGCGTTACTACACTCACTCTCACATGTCAAGATGAGTTTAAGCTTTAGCGTTGTGTACAATAAGTCAGTTACAGTATATCACAAAAGTGAGTACACCCCTCACATTTCAGCAACCATTTTAGTATATCTTCTCAAGGGACAATCATATAGAAATGAAACTTGAATATATTTTAGAGTAGTCAATGTGCAGCTTGTATAGCAGTATAGATTTACTGTCCTCTGAAAATAACTCAACATACAGCCATTATTGTCAAAATAGCTGGCAACAAAAGTGAGTACACCATAAGTGATAACAGCAGCATGTTGTTTAACAATGCAAAGCCACATGTCCTATTCATCGTGTTTAAATTAGGTGCAGTTAAAATTAGGTGCTTTAAGTACAATTCTCTCATACTGACCACTGGATGTTCAACATGGCATCTCATGGCAAAGAACTCTCTGAGGATTTGAGAATTAGAAATGTTGCTCTTCACAAAGATGGCCAAGACTATTAGAGGTTCAGTAACACCCTGAAACCGAGTTACACTACAGAGGTCAGGGTCATACAGAGGTTTTCCAAGATGGGTTCCATTCGGAACAGGCCTCGCAAGTGTCGATCAACAAAGTTGAGCACTCCTTCTGTGCGTCAGGTGCAGAACCTGGCTTCAAAAAACAGATGCATGAGTGCTGCCAGCATTGCTTTAAAGGTTGCAGAAGTAGAGGGTCAACTTGTCAGTGCTCAGACCATACGCCGCACACTGCAACAAGTTGGTTTGCATAGGCGTCATCCCAGAGGGAAGTCTCATCTGAAGCTGGCTCACAAGAAAGCCTGCAAACAGTTTGCTGAAGACAACCAATCCAAGAGCATGAATTACTGGAACCATGTCATGTGGTCTGATGAGACTATAAGATAAACTTGTTTGGCTCAGATGGGATCCAGCATGTGTGGTGATGCCCAGGGGCCTCATGTATCAACGCTGCGTACGCACAAAAACTTTGCGTACGCCAGATTTCACGCTCACGTTTGGATTTACTAACGATGAAATTAACGTGAGAATGTGCGTTGATCCACGCCAACTCCATGTCTGGCGTACGTGTATTTTTTGTGCGTGTGTTTGTTTTATTTCCCTTGGCGACTCCTAGAGGCAATTATTTTAAATTGCACACTACAAAGTATCGCACCAACACATGTGAAAAACATTGCTATTAATTTATAATTGATAAAATGGGTTAATTGAGACAATATTTTTCTACCAATTATGTGATTTAGAACATATAAAAGCATTTGCAAATGTATACAACCCTTAGTCTATGGCAATGTTGTCCTTATACATCAATGGCCGAATCCGAAGGGAACGTTTAGGGATCACAGTGATTTTCTGGCCCACGATGATGACTGGCTTATAAGCCGTTTCAGATTTCCAAGAGCTATCCTCTTGGAGCTCTTTCCTGAGTTGGGTCCAAATTTGGAGACAGCGAGGAGCCACGCATTACCCGTTCCCTTACAGGTGCTGATAACGCTTGGTTTCCTGGCAAATTGTTCTTTCCAAAGGGAACTGGCAGATCGCTCGGGGTTAAGCCAGTCGTCTTTGAGCCGTGCAATGCCAGCTGTATGGGACGGGATCATCCGCATGTCTAGCAGGTATATAAGATTTCCATACCATGCAGTTGACCAGCCAAACAGCGCAATTTGCAGCGATCACCGGTTTTCCTAATGTAAGCGCAAGCGATCGACTGCACGGACATTGCTATAAAGGCGCCATCTGAAGAACAATTTGGATACATGAATCGGAAACAGCTAAGTTTTACTTTATTTTATTTTATTGAGCGTAATTATTTAACTGCATATCAGGAGACCGCGGTTATCCATTAAAGATGTGGCTGTTAACCCCCCTCAACAACCCACAAACTGACCAAGAGCGCAGATACAATGATGCCCATTCTAGCACTTGTAGAGCGGGCGATTTGGCAGCTGAAATGCCGGTGGCACCAGAGCCGTGCACAGACCTTTTGAGGGGCATGTGCTGAAACTGAAAAAAGGGCACCCCTCCACCACCAAAAAAATAACACACAATAATATTCTTATTTTATATTGAATTAGTATTAATAACTTTTATACAGATAATATACATATAGAGGGTATGTAAATATCTTATGTGTGTGTGTATGTATATATATATATATCTCTTATGTAAACTAATTCAAACAACACTGCGATCCACTGGGATGTCCCTCTCAATGGCTATATAGGCTATATAATATGATGAAATGTTAATAAATTACATCATGTAATTTACAAGCATCAGCAAACTCAGCAGATAACCATAAAATCAAAATAGAAATTTCTTATAAAATATTTTACCTAGCTGACAAGGATCACTCGGTTGCTTTGTGTCAAACTAAATCACATTATGTCAACATCACACCGTGTGGTGAGGCATTATATGAACCTTTATAGACATAGGCCTACTATTGTTTATTTCATAAAGACAACGTTGCACTTATTCAAACAAGATATTTTACCGTTACAAGACAACGATGTTCATCTGCTTGCGCTCTATGACTCTGACTGATGCGCTGAAACGTAGGATAAGTCGCCGCTGTTCTCCACCTGCACCTTTACATCGGACCATTTCTTTTTTAATTCGTTCATAGTGCGATGTTCAGACCCCACTGCGTTAACCGCGTCAGCTAAACTCTCCCACTCTATTTTTTTTTTTTTTTACAAACTTGCAAATAACAGTTTTTCTCCGGTCTACCGGTGAGGAGCACCTTCAAATCACATTCTGTTAAGTTTCTCTTGCTTGCTTTTTCGTTTGGTTTTGCCAAAGTGGAGTCATTACCATATTAATACGGGGGAGGAGGCAGGGAGGGGTTTTGCGCTCGTGCATGTGCGCTCAATTTCACGTTAATTCGGATGTACAAAGAGATATGCGTGGAATTCCGCGTACGCAGTGTTTCATACATCTGATTTTTTTACTGCGTACGCACATTTACAGCTTTGTCCGTACGCAATGTTTTAGTAATAATTCAACGCAAGTCTTTGTACATGAGGCCCCTGGTGAAGAGTACCAAGAAAATTGTGTCTTGCCTACAGTCAAGCATGGTGATGGTGGTAGCATCATGGTCTGGAGCTGCATGAGCGCTGCTGGTACTGGGGAGCTGCAGTTCATTGAGGGAAACATGGATTCCATTATGTACTGTACATTCTGAAGCAGAACATGATGCCTTCCCTCCAGAAACTAGACCAACCTTGCTGAGGAAGGTGAAGGTGAAGGTGATGGGGTGGCTAAGTATGTCTCCAGACCTGGGCCCGGTTGCATGAAAGTCCTTAAGCTAAGAAATCCCTTAGTTATAAGGTTAAGGGTACACTTAGTGAAACTTGGGTTGCAAGATAAAACCTAAGGGTCAACTTAAGGAACTTTAAGGCTGTCATTAAGTATTTCCCTTAATTATCTAAGTGTTCACTTAAGTGTTGCTACAAAGTCCTTAGTAGCCATTTCACCTTAATAAATTTAAGGGAGCAAAACAGTTCCCTCAACTCAATATCTGCAGGTTTTTTAAGCTCAAATGTACATTTTTTTAAGCTCAAAGACTTACAAAAATAAAATGAATAGGGCCTACCATATGAGCACAGTAGGGCAATGTCTATAGTAACATATTAAACTGTAAAATGACTATAAGAAGTTTGACTTTGGATGAGTTGTGTCAATTATTATATTAATTTAAATAACTATTATGAATCATTATATAAATTAAATAACAATATAAATATGTTTTACTGTCTTAATTGTTTGGATTTTTATAATGCATTATCTTCTTGTCAGTCCACCAGTTTACAACTTTACAACTGCGTGTTTGCAGCGTAAAAACATTGATTTTCAGTCATTGATCAGCAGGTGGCGCTTTCATAAAGACCTAAGAATAGCGTTTTTGTCCGGTAATGACTGTACTCAAAGCAGTACAGAAACGTGTAGCGCTTATTTTTAATTAATAAATGGTTTCTATTAAGTTATGTTTCCAT
This sequence comes from Garra rufa, assembly GCF_049309525.1. Lineage (NCBI taxonomy): Eukaryota > Metazoa > Chordata > Actinopteri > Cypriniformes > Cyprinidae > Garra > Garra rufa. The sequence continues at coordinate 29,846,769 of NC_133385.1, read as the reverse complement.
TTCGTTATGTTCTGTTTATTGTGAGAAGTAGTAACTATAGCAACCGCGGCGCCCATTGCCGTATGTTGTCAGAAACTACAGTGAAACACTTAGTGTAAACACTAAGGTAAGTTTGACAGTTAAGATGTTTGTTGCAACGCTCCTATAGAAATCCCTTTCCCCAAGGATTTTTTCCCCCTCAGGGATACTGTTAAGTCCCATTACTTAAGGACTTTCATGCAACCGGGCCTTGAACCCTATTAAGCACCTGTGGGGCATCCTCAAGCGTAAGGTGGAGAAGCACCATGACTAACGTCCAGCAGCTCTGTGAGGAGTGGAAGAGGATCCCAGCAACAACCTGTGCAGCTCTGGTCCATTCCATGCCCAGGATGATTAAGGCAGTGGCAGATAACAATGGTGCTAACACAATATATTAACACTTTAGAAAAGTTCACTTAGGGTGTACTCAGTTTTGTTGCCAGCTATTTCGACAATAATGGCTTTATGTTGAGTTATTGTCAGAGGACAGTAAATCTATACTGCTATACAAGCTGGCTGCACACTGACTACTCTAAAATATATCCAAGTTTCATTTCTATAGTATGGTCCCTTGAGAATATATACTAAAATGGTTACTGAAATGTGAAGGGTGTACTCACTTTTGTGACATACTTTGTTTATCCAAGACTATTATCCATTAAATGAACATGTGAACTATAATCTTGCTGTGGAAAGAATTGTTGAATAGTTGATTTTCATAGAAGACTTCACATAGTGATTGTTTTCTGCTGTTTTATTGTTCATACAGTTGGGAATATAAGAGTTTAAGTCAAGTCTCATGCTTAAACCCTCTTATAGCAGCTAACAAGCTGAATATGCTTAGCCGTTTCCATCCGATTATGAGAACATGTGAAACATATTTCCATATGTTCTCGTGATGTTTGCATTGTGTGGATTAGAGAGTCTGGGGTCTGGACACTGTGAAATTATTTGGATCTGTCTGCTTTGTATCTTTGTTTCTTTCTATATTTTCCTCATATTGGGATCTAGCAGAGATTAGAATGATTAGAACTTATTCACCTGATATTTTTTTAATGTGTAATAATTTTCTAGGCTGATGATAATTAACAGCTAATTGTGGCCAATAAACAATACTTTCTTAATAATTTCTAAATTAAATGTAATAATCCGTGTAGGTGATTCATCCACTGCAGATTCATCAATCTGCTGATAAATTAGAAGCATTTCAGTTCGTAATTTAGGAAATCATAATGCAATAATATGAATAGCCTAAAGATCTAGGTGTGATTCATTTATTATTTCATGATAAATCAACAGGAAAATTAGCTCATTTTATTCAACAAGGATGCATTCAATTGACCAAAGTTGACAGTAATGACATTCATAGTGTTCGGAAAAAAAAAAATCTATTTCAAATAAATGCTGTTCTTTTGAACTTTCTTTTTTTTAAGAAAAAGAAAATCATGGTTTCCACAAAAATATTAATAATAAGAAATATTTTTTTGAGGATCAACTCAGCATATTAGAATGATTTCTGAAGGATCATGTGACACTGTAGACTGCTGAAAATTCAGTTTTGGTCACAGGAGCAAAATTACATTTTAAAATATATTCAAATGGAAAGCTGTTATTTGAATTTGTAATATAATTTTACATTTTTACTGTTTTTCAAGTACTTTTCATCAAATAAATGCAGCCTTGGTGAGCAGAAGAGACTGAAAAAGTTTTGTTGGTTTGTTTATACCTTTTGAGCTTATGATATTTTATATTATTTTATATATTTTGTGTTCTGTTGTGCAAAAAGGTTAACATGAAATGAATAGTATTAGAAAAGCTGTTGCTGCAGATCACCAGTTCTGTTATTTAGCAAGTATAATAAACATCTTTGCACATCCTATAAGGTTATGAAGTGTGGTTCCACATGAATGTCCAGTATGATGGAGCTCAGATCTACTGGACATATGACAGAGACAGATGCCCCCTAGTGAGAGTACTATATTCATTAAACTACTGCAATAACTCACGTTCCTCTCTGAGATGAGCGCTGTTTGAGAAAGCATTAGGAGGGTCCGTGTGGAAACCCAGTGTGGAAGCGATCACTGGATATTCCCAGGCAGATTACGGCATCAGCTCTAATCTGTGGATTTGTTCTGTAAGCGAGTGCCGCACACGAGTGTGGGACTGCTGGAAAGTCTCCATAAGTCTTCTGTGTAATTCAATCACTCATTCCTGGTACTTGCATTCGGACTTTCACATTACGTTTTGGTTGTCATTACACTTTTTTGGCAATTCTATCGCAACATCCACCCCCTCACACACACACACACACACACATACTGCTGTAGAGGATAATAAAGCTGCTTGCGTCATCAGGTTAAAGCCAAGCTGTGTGTGTGCTTCACTGTTTTGTGTAACTGCAACTGATTCTTATTCTGTAGGCAGCTACATCTTATTATGAGACATCTGTAATTTCATGTAAAAAAGACATTGTGTCCAAGATGAAAAGAAAATAATAGTTTCAAAATCTTGTTCAAAACACATGTGCCAAGGTTTTAGAAATGTACTTATGTTGGTTTCTTAAGGTTATGAAAAACTTTAGAAATGTCTCTAAAAATGTCATATGGTGCAACCATCAAGTAAAAAGTAATAGCACACTGTTGGGTGTACATGTGAGTGTAGAAATATTAATTATTTTCAAAAAGTATTTTTCTCAAGGTTTAAAGTATTTTTACAAATGTCATGACTTAGGAATTCATCAATATCGGTGTGTTTTTCTGGGGAGTCGTGCCAAATGACATTTACAATCTGAACTGACCTTCACTAGTCTAATATTTTTTTCTAAGACTAAATATTAAATGATTATGCCAAGCTACTCTAAATTGTGATATCAGGACCGTTGTATCAGCCTAACAATTTCAAATTTATTGCCCCAAAACAAGGAATGAGTAGAATTTAAACAATTTTTTTCAAGGTTTAAAGTATTTTTTACAAATATCATGATTTACTAATTCATCCATATCGGTGTGTTTTTCTGAGGAGTTGTGCCAAATGACATTTACAATCTGAACTGACCTTCACTAGTCTAATATTTTTTTCTAAGACTAAATATTAAATGATTATGCCAAGCTACTCTAAATTGTGATATCAGGACCGTTGTATCAGCCTAACAATTTCAAATTTATTGCCCCAAAACAAGGAATGAGTAGAATTTAAACAATTTTTTTCAAGGTTTAAAGTATTTTTTACAAATATCATGACTTACTAATTCATCGATATCGGTGTGTTTTTCTGAGGAGTTGTGCCAAATGACATTTACAATCTGAACTGACCTTGACTAGTCATAAAAATATACTTACTGTATTTTTTTATTTATTTGATTTCCCCCTGCTGTGGATTGGTTGCACCACATGACGGCTTCACTGATTTTTTTTTTCTAAGACTAAATATTAAATGGTTATGCCAAGCTACTCTAAAAGGTATGCATTTAAATGATATCAGGAAAGTTGTATCAGCCTGACAATTTAAATATCGATATCGATGAATTAGTAAGTCATGATATTTGTAAAAATACTTTAAATTCTATTCATTCCTTGTTTTGGGACCATAAATTTTAAATTGTTAGGCTGATACAACTGTCCTGATATCATCATTTAAATTTATACCTTTTAATTTGATTTCCCCTCCCCTGTAGATTGGTTGCACCACATGACGGCTTCACAGATTTTTTTTTTTCTAAGACTAAATATTAAATGGTTATGCCAAGCTACTCTAAAAGGTTTGAATTTACATTGTGATATCAGGACAGTTGTATCAGAAGAGCAATTTTAAATGTATGCCCCCAAAACAAGGATTTAATAGAATTTACAGTATATTTACAAATATTATGACTTACTAATTCACCGATATCGGTGTGTTTTTCTGTAGAGTTGCGCCAAATGACATTTGAAATCTCAACTGACCTTGGCTAGTTTTTAAAAAATGCTTGCTGTATTTATTTATTTATTTGATTTCCCCTCCCCTGTAGATTGGTTGCACCACATGACGGCTTCATTAATTTTTTTTTTTGCACCACATGACGGCTTCATTGATTTTTTTTTTTCCAAGACTAAATATTAAATGGTTATGTCAAGCTACTTTAAAAGGTATGAATTTAAATCGTGATATCTGAACAGTTGTATCAGCCTTACAATTCATAATTTATTCCCTCAAAACAAGGAATGAATAGAATTTAAAGTATTTTTACAAATATCATGACTTACTAATTCATCGATATCGGTATGTTTTTCTGAGGAGTTGAACATTTACAAATGCCATTTGTAAATGTCCAAATGACATTTACAATCTGAACTTGACCTTATTTTTTATTTTTATTTTTAGCTACCCTAAAAGGTATGAATTTGAATTGTGATATCAGGACCATTGTATCAGCCAACAATTTTGAATTTATGGCACCAAAACAAGGAATGAATAGAATTTTAACTCTGAATGCAAAATGTTCATCATAGAAAAGGTATATTCAACTCAAGCATTATTATTGTTAATTACAGTTTTTTTCAGTCGCTAACAAGCGTTTGTCCAATCAGTTGTCACATTTTCAAAACTCTAAACACAATTAGCACAGCATCGGTCTTTTGTGGCCATACCATTCACACATTTCATGTCGTTTTCACCCAATATGCAGTCGGTGAACAAATTTCCACAATGCTTACATTTTCTTAACAGACAAGCTATACCTCCCAACAAAATTATGGATTGTTTTTGTAGTATTTACGAATGTTAACACACAACATCCCACAATAGCAAAAACAATATTCCAAAACTTAGATACAGTATAAAAACCTCTGCTTCTGCAATTATATCAGGTCAAAAACAATATCAATATCAAAAATATATCTCAGCTGATAATAAACAAATAAACAATTGAATAATTGACACACAGCTGATTTATGTTGGGTAATTTGGGCCAACCACAGCTGATTCCAGTCTGGCTTAGACTCAGAGGCAGTGGTTATTTTTTTTCTATTACATTTACACTTATACAGTAAAAGGAGGACTTTGAGGAGTGATGTTTTGGAAACAGGGTTGGGGTCAATTCAGGAATGAACTCAACAATTCCAATTCAAAGAAGGAAATGGAATTGGAATTCAACAACAATTACAGGAAACAGAGTTGGAATTGAATGAATGATGCATTTGTATAGCGCTTTCATTGTGTATTTCCGTACACCCAAAGCGCTTTACAATCATATGGGGGATCTCTCCTTAACCACCACCAGTGTGCAGCATCCACTTGGATGATGCGATGGCAGCCACAGTACAACGGCGCCAGTGCGCTCACCACACACCAGCTACAGGTGGAGAGGAGAGAGTGATATAGCCAATTTAAAGGAAGGGGATTATTAGGAGGCCATGATTGACTAGGGCCAGTGGAGGGAATTTGGCCAGGACACCGGGGTTACACCCCTACTCTTTACGAGAAGTGCCATGGGATTTTTTGTGACCACAGAGAGTCAGGACCTCGGTTTAACGTCTCATTCGAAGGACGGTGCTTTTTACAGTATAGTGTCCCCATCACTATACTGGGGCATTAGGACCCACATAGACCGTAGGGTGAGCACCCCCTGCTGGCCTCACTAACACCTCTTCCAACAGCAACCTAGTTTTCCCAGGAGGTCTCCCATCCAGGTACTGACCAGGCTCAGCCCTGCTTAGCTTCAGTGAGCAACCAATTTTTTTTTTTTTTTTTTTTTTTTGAAGAGATTTTACAATACAATTTTTCGAGCGTGTTTCACATTTAAACGTCATACAAGATGAAATGAATAAACATGAGAAAATACATTCAAAATATCATCAATAAAAACCTTAAAATAAGATGTAAAAATATCAAAGAGAAACTGTGGCTAAAAAAGAAAAAGTGGTGTTAGAGGTTTGGACTGTTTTTAAAAGGAAAATAGAAGTATATGTGGGAAAATTATATGCGTACTTTAAAAGTAAAAATATGCTGGAAGCTTTTCATGATATTTTTACTCCAAACGTTTGTAATGTTTTGGAGAAATATTTCAAGTGCAAATTTCCAGGGAGAGAAGGAGCTTTCTAGTCTTTTAAATATGGAAGGGATGCTTTTAATCGATTTTTTGAATGAATATAGTGATGTTTTAAAAAAAACACAAAAAAAAACTATATTGTACTATTGATGCTCTTTATGAGCAACCAATCTTGGGCTGCAGGGTGATATGGCTGTGGCGTGATTGAATTGGAATTACAGGAAGTAGAATTCAATTCAGGGAAATTCCACTGAATTCCATTTATTGCTGTTTCTGAGCATTTATTTGTGATTGCATTTAGAGACATACATTTGAACTTTATTTATGATGCTTTACAAATACCAAGTAATGTATGAAATAGAGTTGATCAAATGCAAGTAAATAAAAATGAGAACTGTACATTATGAATTAATAATTGAATGACAGTGGTTATAAGTTTCTGGATGTACTATACATTCAATATATGATTACCACATAATATATGTCTCAACTTTTTATTGCATAGAATTATCATCATTTCCTGAAATTTGGCATGTGAAATGATCATGCTTAACATACTAAACATACAGTACTTTCTTTTTCTTTTATATGTTTGTTGTTTATGTGATTTACAATATTTAATGTACTATAAACTAGCAACTCAAGTGGAATTTATTGGAATTCATTTGATTTCAAGTCTGTTTCCTGACATTCCAATTCCAAATCCAATTCCATTCCAGGAAGTGAATTGGAATTTACCATTCATTCTCAATTCAATTCAATTCAATTCATGAAAGCCCCCCCCCCCCCCCTTTTTTTTTATCTGGGCGTTTTTCTGTTGTTATTTATTTATTTTTTTTTTTGTTCAGAATGCTCTTGTTTGTTTCATGGATATTTTGTTCACTGTAAGCAATGCTGTAAAACTTTTCCTGTTCTATCATACCGTGTTTCTACTGTACCTCCTGTAATAAACAGAAAAAGAAACTTATTTGCTTTTTACTGGAATGCTTTTGAATGTGAACATTACTGTACATGTGGACATACAGTTCCCAACCAAGAAATTTAGTGTCAAGACGGTGGATTGCATGTTTTGCATGCAAATACCTGTAAAACTGAAACATAAAAGTTTATGCAGTTTTTGTAATGTCAACAATAGCCAGTATTTTGAAACCTGGTGTACTTTGATTGACTGCATGTACCTTGTGAAGTGAAAACAAGTGTTATTCTTTGACAGAATAATTTCATTTTGAGTCAGATTTCCAGTGTTTTGGTAAAGTTAGTGTGTGCAGAGAAAGATGTGTTCTATTTTGAAATGAAGAGTTAGTATATATTTAACAAAATGTATTTTTGAGAAGAAAATTATCCATTTGGCCAATTGTCTTAACACAGGTAAACTCTGTGTTAAGAGTTTAGAAAAAGTATCTGAAGTATGGGTAAGCGCTTGTTAGCGATTGAAAAAAACTGTAAAAGGACTAGAAACATGTTTGTTCATCCATATAAACCTAAAAAAAAAAATGAAAATAAGTTGCTGAAATAAGTTATAAGGTAACTATAGAATGTTCTATTAAAGAGAAGAACCTTTTTCTATTGCAAAAACCTTTTGTGGAATGCAAACGTTCTTCATGGAACCATCAATGGCAATAAAGAACCTTTATTTTATTTATTTTATTTTTATTATTTCAGTGTCGTTTTTAGCGAATCAGGCTTTATATAGGTGTGTACGGCTGGATTGTCAGCGAGGGTGTTGATGTTCACAGGGGTGTTTCCTCATTGCGGTTCCCTTCACATCTCAGTGAGGTGATCCAGGAAGTCAGGAGGCTGCTGAACACGGCCCTTCAATTACACCTTCAACAGCTTCCATCACTCTTCCTTCATGTTCGCTTCTGTCATGCAGTGCTGTGCTGAAACTTCTCAGTCCGTACTAAACCTCTGCCCCTATCCATCCATCTATCCATCAATCCTTCTATCCATCCATCCATTGAGGAGAGATTCCTCATGTTTCAGACCTGTGACTGACATCCGGTGCTTTTCTGATGCACGTCACACACTAGCATTTGACATGTGTTTGGCATTTTGTTTTGGCATATTTCATGAGTTTTAAATCCTATGCAAGCAGTCAGTATGCATTAACATATTTACACACAACGTCTAGTATTATGCAAAAATCTATGTGCTAATTTGAATGGCTCTGGGTCAATGAAAAAAAACAAAAAACAAAAAAAACATCGTCTTGAATATGCATATTTATCTCTTCATGTCATTTAAAAGAGTGAAATTCTTCAAGAGAAAAGTAGTTTTCCATAATTTGATGTTGTTCAGGCGTCACTCATGCACCTCTTACAAATGCGAAACGTACCTGCCATTAATCCACGTTCTCTCATGTCATCGCTGTGAGCGATTCCTGTAGGCACCTGAAATGTGTTGCGCCAGCAAGACGCAAGTGGTAATCACTTCCATGATTTGTTCTGCGCTTGTAAGACAGATTCACAGACATTAATATGATATACTAAAGCCGTGTCATCGTTTGCGTGTGTGTGATTTACGATTGCTCGCTATCTGAGCCTCTAAGCTGGACTGGTGTAGCTCAGCAGCTTTGAAATCCATAAAGACGGTGAATCATCGAGACACACTGATCTGCTCAGTGCCAGCAAGTGTTCAGGGAGATTTGACTTATCAAATAAGTTTGAAACTGACACCCTCTGTAGGGGTTGGAACCAAGATCTGTGTCTTATTCAGAGATGTTTTATTATTTTTTTATTTAAAAAGTTAAAAGTAAAAAGTTGACATTAACGGTTCTTGAATGTACATTCTTCCTGCAGTTTGGACGGATAATGTACAATACTCTGACTGTGTTATTATCATTTTCAAACAGTGTAGCTAGTTCAAAAACCAATGACTCATTTTAATGAATCGGTCATTGGTTGAACAATGTTGGGGAAAGTTACTTTTAAAAGTAATGCATTACAATATTGTGTTACTCCCTAAAAAAGTAACTAATTGCATTGCTTTGTTACTTTTTTGCATGACTTTTTCTCATCTAGGCTGGGTATAATTTTCTCTCCTCAGCAATAAAAACTGAACCTGTTTTTGTGCAAGTGAGATGAGTAAATGCATGTTCACAATTATTCTAAAACTACAGTAACCATCAACACACAGCACACACAACGCCTTGCACTTATTCTGAATTCTCTCAACTGCCTTTAGTTATTTGAAAAACAAATTTAGACAACACTAGTTACTTAAAAAAAGCAATCTGATTAGGTAACTCACGTTACTTGTAATGTGTTTTTGCCCAAACACTGTTTACTAGTTACTTGAAAAATGAATCTGACTACGTAACTCACATTACTTGTAATGCGTTACCCCAACACTAGTTACTTAAAAAAGCAATCTGATTACATAACTCACGTTACTTGTAGTGCGTTACTGCCAACACTGTTTACTTTACTAGAAAAAAGTAATCTGTTTAAGGAACTTGCATTACTTGTAATGTGTTTTTGCCCAAACATTGTTTGCTAGTTACTTGAAAAAGGAATCTGACTACGTAACTTGTGTTACCTGTAATGCGTTACCACCAACACTGGTTACTTTATTAGTTGCTTGAAAAAGCAATCTGACTACATAACTCACGTTACTTGTAATGCGTTGCCCCAACACTGTTTACTAGTTACTTGAAAGAAGCAATCTGATTATGTAACTCCCAATACTTGTAATGCGTTACCCCAACACTGTTTACTAAAAAAAAGCAATCTGTTTACGGAACTCGCGTTACTTGTAATGTGTTTTTGCCCGAAGACTGTTTACTAGTTACTTGACAAAAAACAACAATCTGATTATGGAACTTGCATTACTTGTAATGCGTTACCTCCAACGCTTTTTACTTTACTAGTTACTTTAAAAAGAAGATTGATTACGTTACTTGTGTTACTTGTAATGCGTTACTGCCTACACTGGTTACTTTACTAGTTACTTGAAAAAGGAATCTGACTACTTAACTCAAGTTACTTGTAATGCGTTACCCCAACACTAGTTACTTTACACAAACAGTGCAGCCAGGGTAGTCTGATTCAAAAACCAATGACTCATTTTAATGAATCAGTTACTTTTAAAAGTAATGCATTACGATATGTACACTTTTTTGCATGACTTTTTCTCATCTAGGCTGGGCTTAATTTTCTCTCCTTAGCAATAAAAACTGAACCTGTTTTTGTGAAAGTGAGATGAGTAAATGCATGTTCACAATTATTCTAAAACTACAGTAACCATCATGTTTACACAGAACACACAACGCCTTGCACTTATTCTGATTTCTCTCAACTGGCATTAGTTATTCGAAAAACGAATTTACATATTTTCTTGTAAATTAAAACGTTACTTTGCCTGAAAAAGTTATCTGATTACGTAACTTGTGTTGCTTGTAATGCGTTACCCCCAACACTGTTTACTTTACTAGTTACTTGAAAAAAGCAATCTGATTACGTAACTTGCTTTATTTGTAATGCGTTAACACCAACACTGGTTACTTTACTAGTTACTTGAAAAAGGAATCTGATTACGTAACTTGCTTTATTTGTAATGCGTTACCCCTAACACTGTTTACTTCACTAGTTACTTAAAAAAGGAATCTGATTATGTAACTCCCTTTACTTTAGTAGTTACTTAAAAAAAATCGAATTACATAGTCTGCATTATTTGTAATACATTACCACCAACATTGTTACTTGGAAAAAAGTAATTTGATTACCTAAATTGCTTTGCTTGTAATGCGTTACCCCCAACTCTTGTTACTTTACTAGTTACTTGAAAGAGCAATCTGATTATGTAACTCGCATTACTTCTAATGTGTTACTGCCAACACTGGTTACTTTACTAGTTACTTGAAAAAGGAATCTGATTACATAACTTGTTACTTGTAATGCATTACACCCAACACTGGTTATTTTACTACTAGTTACTTAAAAAAAGCAATCTAATTACGTAGCCCGCATTACTTGTAATGAGTTACCCCAACACTGGTTACTTTACTAGTTACTTGAAAAAAGCAATCTGACTACATAACTCATGTTACTTGTAATGCCTTACCCCCAACACTAGTTACTTTACTAGTTACTTGAAAAAGGAATCTGATTGCGTAACTTGTATTACTTGTAATGCGTTACCCCCAACACCGTTTACTAGTTACTTGAAAAAGGAATCTGATTGCGTAACTTGTATTACTTGTAATGCGTTACCCCCAACACCGTTTACTAGTTACTTGAAAAAGGAATCTGACTACATAACTTGCGTTACTTGTAATGTGTTACCCCCAACACTGGTTATTTTACTAGTTACTTGAAAAAGGAATCTGACTACGTAACTCATGTTACTTGTAATGCGTTACCGCCAACACTAGTTACTTTACTATTTATTTGAAAAAGGAAACTGAATACGTAACTCCCAATACTTGAAATGCGTTACCCCCAACATTGTTTACTTTACTAGTTACTTGAAAAAGGAATCTGACTACATAACTCACGTTACTTGTAATGCCTTACCGCCAACACTGGTTACTTTACTAGTTACTTGAAAAAAAAAACAATCTGATTATGGAACTTGCATTACTTGTAATGCGTTATCTCCAACACTTTTTACTTTACTAGTTACTTGAAAAAAGCAATCTGACTACATAACTCATGTTACTTGTAATGCCTTACCCCCAACACTAGTTACTTTACTAGTTACTTGAAAAAGGAATCTGATTGCGTAACTTGTATTACTTGTAATGCGTTACCCCAAACACCGTTTACTAGTTACTTGAAAAAGGAATCTGACTACATAACTTGCGTTACTTGTAATGTGTTACCCCCAACACTGGTTATTTTACTAGTTACTTGAAAAAGGAATCTGACTACATAACTTGCGTTACTTGTAATGTGTTACCCCCAACACTGGTTATTTTACTAGTTACTTGAAAAAGGAATCTGACTACGTAACTCATGTTACTTGTAATGCGTTACCGCCAACACTAGTTACTTTACTATTTATTTGAAAAAGGAAACTGAATACGTAACTCCCAATACTTGAAATGCGTTACCCCCAACATTGTTTACTTTACTAGTTACTTGAAAAAGGAATCTGACTACATAACTCACGTTACTTGTAATGCCTTACACGCCAACACTGGTTACTTTACTAGTTACTTGAAAAAAAAAAAACAATCTGATTATGGAACTTGCATTACTTGTAATGCGTTACCTCCAACACTTTTTACTTTACTAGTTACTTTAAAAAGCAATTTGATTATGTAACTCGTGTTATTGGAATGTGTTTCCCCCAACATTGGTTATTTTACTAGTTACTTAAAAAAGGAATCTTATTGCGTAACTTGTATTACTTGTAATGCGTTACCCCCAACACCGTTTACTAGTTACTTAAAAAATGAATCTGACAACATAACTCATGTTACTTGTAATGCCTTACCCCCAACACTAGTTACTTTACTAGTTACTTGAAAAAGGAATCTGACTACATAACTCGCGTTACTCGTAATGTGTTACTGCCAACAGTTTTTTTTTACTTTACTAGTTACTTTAAAAAGCAATTTAATTACGTAAATTGTGTAACTTGTAATGCGTTAGCACCAACATTGATTACTTTACTAGTTACTTGAAAAAACAATCTGATTACATAACTCACGTTACTTGTAATGCATTAGCACCAACACTGGTTACTTCACTTATTACTTGAAAAAGCAATCTGAATACATAACTTGCATTACTTTGTCAATCAGTAATCAATCTCAATCAATCTCAATCAGTGATTGTATTATGTGCACTTAAAGCTTAGACTGGTTGTTCATATGACTGTATATATTTAAATATACAGATTTAGTTTTGTTA
>NC_133385.1:29744854-29833369 GCF_049309525.1 Garra rufa | reverse complement strand
CCACTACTGTTATTTTGGCACCTGTAAACAAACAAACAAACACATAAACAAATTTGCAGGCTGCATATATGGGCTGCTAAATATAGCAGCTTATTAATATGCATTGATGTATTAGTTATATTATTCTTTCCAAGTTACTGTGCTATTTTATTCGACCTCTGTAGGTTTCACAGCTCTTCCTTTGGGAAGTTTTTCTCCTTTGCTTTCTCTTATTCAGTGGTTTTTTTTTTTTTTCATTTTTGTAGGCTTTTACAATTTAATGGCTTTTTTTGAAGACAACATTTAAAAAAGATCTGTCATTGTTTACTCTCCCTCATATTGATTGTTATCTCTGTGAGTTTGTTTCTTCATAAAATAACATATTTTAACAGTTTCAACTGTTTTTGTTCATATTTTCTGTGTTCGTATTGTAAGCCAATGGGGTCCAAATTAACATTGCACCTCTTTGGCTCTCATTATAATGCATTTTTAGTGTGTGTTTCCCATAAACAAAGAAATGCGCACAGGTTTTGAATTAAATGAGGTAGAGTAAATGATGCCTCGTGTGTATTTTGGGTGAACTATCTCTTAACATTTTTTCAGAACATTCTTTTATGAGCTTTGCATGCCCTGCCTTCATGTTTCTTTTAAAAAAAATGTCCACCTTGAGATGTATATTATTTGATTTGTGGCTAACATTAGCTTTAGGAATAAGATGCTTTGCATTTGAAGTTAAGTTTTGGTCTCAACAGACCGTGCAGTCATCCTCCAGGATGTTGATTCATTCACATGCCTGTGGGCAAACTCAAGCTGAGATGTGATTTATGAAGTATGTTTTAAACGCAAAGTTTCTCCCTTTCTCTGTCCTGAAGGACTGTTGCTCACATTTTGGACATTTTGGAACATTTAGATTTGTTGGGTTAGTCAATCTGTCAATTTGCTGAAATTCAAATGTGTTCCGCATCTTTCAATTTGTCCATGATGGACCTCACAGTGTTTTGAGGTACATTGAGAGCATTAGACAATAATATAATAGCAAGTTGAGACCGTCTGGGTGTGTGTGTGTATGTGTGTGTTACAATTCATGCCATGTAATTGTTCCTTAGGCCCTGTTCAATGTGACAGGCAAACATCGGCATAAAAGGCCCCTAAAGTAGTGTAGAACAGATGTCTGTCTAGCCTTGGTGGGAAAACGAGTGTAATATTTCTCTCTCACTCTCACTTGCTCTTTCTCACCCATAAACACCCACAAGTAGACTTGCAGACTAACTAAGACAAAGGCAAAACTCATGACCTTAGTTAATATGCATGTAATGCCAAAAACTATGTTGAATTGTTCCCGGATGGCTGTGTTCTCCAGAGAAGGATTCATCTTTATGGGTGACCTGTGGATGAAAAATGACATTCACAGCAAGGTAAAAGTCCCCCTTGTCATTGTCATCAGGAAATACCTTGAAGGATTGGTTATTTCCCATATGAACAGAATAATCCCTAAAATCCCTCAATTTCAGATTGCAGACAGCGATGAGGAACAACTGGCACCATATTGAGATGATCCTCTTTGTGATTCCTCAGAAGGAAATAAACCCTGAACATGAGCACCTGTAACCCCTAACCTATAATCACAGGACCATACAAATCTTGTTTGGTTTGGCAATACAAATGCTAAGGCTACACAGTTCTCTTGGGGAGATCATATGAACAGATCTTCCAACCACAAGATGCCATGCTAACAAGATCTGTACCATCATTCAAGGTTCCAATTACCCTGGTAACATCCTAAGACTGATTACACTTGCCTACGGGGTAGTTGAAGATTTCACATTACCAGAACTAAGTCTTAAGTGTCATCTTGTATCATGATTTTGTTGCTACTTAATATAAATACGAATGACTCTGTGACTCCTCAAGGGTTTCCAGTTGCATCGTTCTCAACTCTTATGGCCCTGTCCCAGATGCCACACTTGATGTAGACTTGTGGTTGCATGGCCTTCTCTTGAACCTGTCTATGAAGTTTGCAGGATGTTCTGTTTGTCTTTTTTTGCTTAATATAGGTCCTAACTAAGGAGTGATGCACTCTTCATCCAAGCTTTATGAAAACTGCACTGTTGCAGACATTAGTGGACAACTATCCAACAGTCTGTGTGGCATAATGTCACCAAAGTGTAGACATGAAGGAGGACAAGGGCCCTGTCCAAAATCCTTGCAGTCTTCCTTTGTCTCCACACTTTCGTGACGTAATGCCGTTTTAGTTGTCACCTCAGTGCGGACTCGGCAGAAGTGTGCATTGAGGACGCATAGCAGCCACAAAGGGGGTGCTCGGAGGAACCCTTCTAAAAAGCTAAAATGAGGAATGGGACACCATACAGCAGGGGTGGGGAACATTGATCCTTGAGGGCCACTGTCCTGCAGAGTTTAGCTCCAACACTAAAAAAAACTGTATCATGAAGTCCTTGATTATCTTGTTTAGGTGTGTTTGATTAGGGTTGGAGCTAAAAATCTGCAGGACAGCGATCCTACAGGAATAACATTTCCCATACCGTCTTACAGTCTCATGGACTTAATGGATACAAGCACATGCCGGCCATTGTAAGTCTGCAAGTGCATATGAAGTGTGCCATTTGGGACAGGGTCAATAAGAGCTAAGGACAGACTTATGTAGTCAGCTGAGAAGTTGGTAGATGGCAAGGACTTCTGTATCTTATTGTTGCAGGTAAGGTCTTTGTTAAAGGAAGTCTTCAAATGGTTGTTGAGTTCTCGTAATTCTTGGATGTCCAGTCTTTCTTCTGGAGGGCCACTGTAACGCAGAGTTTAGCTCTAATCCAAATGACCAATTACTCAAGATCATCGAAAGACCAACTTATAGACAAATGTGTTGGGGCAGGTTGAAGCTAAACTCTGCAGGACATTGGCCCAGCAGAAGCAGGATTAGGCACCCCTGACTTAACTGCTGACTCTAGAGAGAAAACTGCTTCCCCGGTTTAAGTTAAGAAGGACATAGGTTCCAACCCCTTGGTAGGAGTATCCATTCCACTCAGGAAGACCAGGAAATAGTTATTGGAATAAAAAGCAGGAATCACTCAAGTTTCATGGAACTCATGTGCCCATGTTGTTCTCCAGTGCAGTGCTGACAGAACCGGGCTAATATGGTCATACTTTCTGGTTCTAGTAAGAACTCTAGCTGCTGCATTTTGGACCAGCTGGAGTTTGTTTATTAAGCGTGCAGAACAACCACCCAATAAAGCATTACAATAATCTATCCTTGAGGTCATGAACGCATGGATTAACATTTCTGCATTTGACATCGTGAGCATAGGTCGTAATTTCGATATATTTTTTAGATGAAAAAATGCGGTTTTGCAAATGCTAGAAATGTGGCTTTCGAAGGAAAGATTGCTATCGAATAGCACACCTAGGTTCCTGACTGATGACGACGAATTGACAGAGCAGTCATTGAGTAATAGACTGTGTTTTAGGTTATTACATGCGGTGGTTTTAGGTCCAATAATTAACACCTCTGTTTTTTCAGAATTTAGCAGCAAAAAAATTCTTGCCATCCAATTTTTTATTTCAACTATGCATTCTGTTAGTTTTTCAAATTGGTATGTTTCACCAGGCCGTGAAGAAATATAGAGCTACGTATCATCAGCATAACAGTGAAAGCTAACACCATGTTACCTGATGATATCTCCCAAGGGTAACATATAAAGTGTAAAAAGTAATGGCCCTAGTACTGAGCCTTGAGGTACTCTGCAGGGCTGCGGCTCTCCCAGACTGGAGTTCGCCCACCCCCTATATTCTCATGGACTTAATGGACACAGGCACGTGGTGGCCATTGTAAGTCCACAAGAGCACAAGTGTACATGAAGTGTGCCATTTGAGACAGGGCCAAAAAGAACTAAGGGCAGACATATGTAGTCAGCTGATAAGCTTGTAGATGACAAGGACTTCTCTAGGTAATTGTTGCAGGTAAGGTCTTGTTAAAGGAAGTCTTTAAATGGTTGTTGAGTTCATGTAATTCACAGATATCCAGTATTGCTCCTGAAAGGCGACTGTGCTTCAGAGTTTAGCTCCAATTTCATCGATCTAGCATGTTTTAGTCAGACAAGTTCATGGTTAATGGAGTATACTCTATACCAGGAGTAGGCAAGCTTGGTCCTAGAGAGCTGTAGTCCTGCAGAGTTCAGCTCCAACCCTGAAAAATAAACCTCACCTGCCTATAGCCTTAGTAATCCTGAAGATATTGATTAGTTTGTTCAAGTGTGTTTGATTAAGGTCTTTAGGACCGAACCTGCCTACCTCTGCTCTATACTCTAAAACAGGGGTAGGCAACTTCGGTCCTAGAGTGCCAATGTCCTGTAGAGTTCAGTTCCAACCCTGAAAAAAAAACTCACCTGCCTGCAGCCTTAGTAATTGTGAAGATATTGATAAGCTTGTTCCGGTGTGTTTGATTAGGGTTGGAGCAGAACTCTGTTTGAACTCAACTCTGCTAAATTCTTGCCTCCCCCTGCTCTTGCCCATGCTCCATCATAACACTGCCCATTATGTCTCCTTAATCAAACACAACTGATTCAACTCATTAGTAGAGAGTCGACGACAGGGGACTCCAAACCCGGTCCTGGAGGACTGGTATCCTGCAGAGTTTAGCTCCAACCCTAATTAAACACACCTACAAACTTCCAAGCAGGTGTGTTGAGACAAGTTGAAACTAAACTCTGCAGGACACTTGACCTCCAGGACTGAGTTTGGAGACCCCTGCTTTATACCCTTATTGCATATTCCTTAGATTAGACCACTAATATAGTCCAGTTTGAAGGAATGAATGAAAACGAGTGATCGAGGCGGACGCTCTAACAAGGAGGCTAAAGGCTGCAACCACTAGCGTCACTCGCTAGTGCATCTCTTGAGATCAGAGGAGTTAGGTTTCCCTGCACATCATCTACTAGCTGGCCTCTGTTACATAAACAATATGCTAATTGTGGCCGTTAATGTTAAGTTAACATTGCGCTGGCGTGTTAGTTGCAGTGCACTATGCAACAAGCTATTGTAAACAAGCTAAGCCTCGGATTTACATGGTTATTATGAGATCAAATGAGTTCACTCGATAGTGTCCACTATGGTTTTGGACACCATATGAATGGTTGTCCCCTTAAAGAGTGCCCTCTTTAAGGGTATGGGGGCAATTTCGGACACAGTCCACAACCTGAAATGCGTGACATGCAAAATGTGCAGTTCAGGCGTGCTCGAGGAATGTGGTTGGGAACCTAAAATCTAGAGTGCTCATCTGAACACAAGATGTAACAGCAGGTGGAAAATGACTATATTTAAAAACTACATGAACATCGCTTTCTTTGCATTTTCCATGCTTTCTTTCCATACTGGGCAAGAAGAGAAACCGAGAGGGAGGCTAATAGGAATTCTCAGGTTGGTTCATTAGCATGCAGTAGATGCTGAGGTAATGAGCCAGCTGCAGTGCCTGCATAGATTGAGGTGGTAGGGCCGTACTAAAATGAAGCGGCCCTCCAGAGGGAACTGTCAAGGGCCCCAACAATGACTGCAACAGTAATTACTTCCACCCAAGCTGTCCCTCCATCCCTCCCTCTGTGTTGAGGACTGGGATATGTTGACGATTTGATGACGATAAACAACCAGGCAGGAAAATGACAGTCAATTTTATCTTGCACAGCCATTCTGACAGTCTGACAGTTGTGGCTGCCATTCTTACCTACACCAGCATCTTTTATTTATCAGTTATTTATTCTAACTTGTCAGCCTATATGCTCTCTCATGTTGTATTAATTTTGTAGCTGATCTGAGCAGTTTTTTTGAATTGCAGGTCATTTATTTACACCTCTTGCCTGACTGAGTATTTAGTAATGCTGATGCTGCAATGGAATGGATGTTGAAAAATGTTTAGTTAGCTTACTGAAAGTGACTCTGTTGTTGTATGAAATATTGATTTTACAGAGTATCCATCCATCTAGCCATCTGCCTGCCAGTACATTCTGCTGTGTGTCCTGGCAAACCATCCATCCATGTTCTTCCTTTGGGAATATTGTCTGTCTGATCACTGTCTGCATGTGGCGTGACTTGTGGCCAGAGAGAAAGTAAACCAAAATCATACACACGCAACCAGTAATACAGAACCCTTTGTAACGAATACTGTCAAGGTATCATCATGGTAGGGTTTATGAATTTTATGAACGTTTCTGAATATGACCTAATGATTTACTTACCTTCAAGCAATCCTAAGTGTATATTACTTTCTTTTTCAGATGAATACAATTTGAGTTATATTGAAAAATGGCCTGGCTCTTCCAAGCTTTATAATGGCTGTTGTTTGAGTCCAATAAAGTGCATCCTTCTATTATAAAAAGTGCTCCACACGGTTCCAAAGGGGTTAATACATGCCTTCTGAAGTAAATCAGTGTGTTTTTGTAAGAAAAATGTCCACATTTAAAACTTTATAAACCGTAATCTGTAGCTTCTTCTAACTGTTGTACACTCATTCAAGAAAGAGTGGCGTTCCAGTGGATAAGCTCCATTGGGAATATGCTATTCTCGCAAGAACCAAGTTTTGTTTGCAGCAAAGGAAAACCAGTCTCCTCTTGGCTTATATCAAAATCCTCCCACATTATTCTTTACAAATCATCTTCTTGTACTTTTTGACTGGTGCTATGTTTTGCTCTATTCTCTTTGCTTACACGTTTTCACTTCTGCGTTCACCTATGACAATTAGCGGAAGTTGAGATCATGATTGATAAAGTTTTAAATATGGATATTTTTCTTATACAAACACATCGATTCACTTCAGAAGTCCTTCAGAAGACTTGAGGGTCAGTAAATCATTACATTTAAATTTTTTGTTTAACTATCCCTTTAAGGTTATAGGTTCGAATCCCAAAAATCCAATTGAGGGTTGAGACGGCTTAGGTTTCACTAAAGAAAACTGAATCTTTAAACACAAATTCCTTGCTCTCAGAGTTAAGTCTTGGACCAAGAGGATTTCTCAGTAGACAAACGATATTGAAAGAATAATTTGGTTTAGACCTTATCTTTATATGAAGAACTACCTCTGCATTAATTATGCTGGTTAACAACATTTCCAGACAACGAAGCGGTCAGTGGATGACCTCCAACACGAATGCTTCAGAAGTTGCGTGGTGCACCTTTGAAGGAGAGACTGCGATGAGGTGGGGCGAGACCTCCTACAGCGCTGTCTGTTTTGAACATGTTTGACCACTCAGAGGTTGAAGGGATTTTTGACATGTGCTCTTTCTGCTCGGCAGGAGGTTATCACATAGCGTCCAGACTCGACCCAATTAAACCCACACGCATGCAAATGCATGCACACACCCTCACGCCATTCCCCAGTCCACTCGTGGCCTTGTGTGTCTCAAACATGATAGTGTCTTCATGCCAATGATTTGTTAATGACCTTGACTGCATAAAAGTGAAAAGTTCAAAAATAATCGAGGCACCATGCGCTTTAAAATCCTGAAATCAATTGTTCATCCACGTATTTTTGCTGAAAAGTGCCAAAAATACTTTGCCTTGGTAAGATTTATCAGAGAAAAGTTCTTCTTTTATAAGTTTGCCTGTGTTTTTTAATTCATTGGCTAATCAGAGTGCTCCTATATCACCTTCTAATTAAAATCTCTTGTTAATTAATTTACAATGAGTTAGGAAAGACAGATTGTGACATTGTGCAAAACCAATATCCTTCCCCTTGTGGTTCTTGCAGCCTTAGAAATGAGTTTTCAATTAAGGAGGCGAGTTTGACTTCCTGTACCCCTCTTGATGTAGCGTCTCTTTATTTCGAGAAAGTCATCTAATTCTCACATGAAAGTAGCTGTTGAGAGCTCATTAAGGAAAGCACCTCACTGCGGTGTCCCATAAGCCCTTGTGATGGTGGTAAATAACTCATACAGAACAATGGAACAAAAACACCATTAAAGAAACAAATGAAGTTGAAGAATAGATTGGGAAGTTCGTAGCGCTTGATTAATTTCACCGCGCCATATGTGCACGCTGATATCGGGGATCTATTGAGCTCTGAGATCGAGCTTTGCTCGCTTAGCCATTCTTACCCCTCAGGCTCTTGGCAACAATAATCGGTATGTATCGACTCGTTATTCAAATTTAAGTTAACCTCATGAATTGTAATGGAAGTTGAGCTTGTAATTACCTTGTTTATGTGTGGTGAATGTGTATGAATGTCCACGGCGTAGAAGGGGTCTCGAGGGCAAGAGCGCATTGACAAGCACCAAAAATAGTCTATGTTTGGGAAAATTTTAATTAAAGCTGACATGAAACGTGGTTGTTTTCCTAAGGCTTCTGAAGGTACTCATCTAGAATTCACCTGGGATGCAGCAGAAACTACAAAATGAGCAACACCTGGTTGTGGTTTTTTTCAGCTATGGGCACTTTTGGTCCTGGGGTCTGTCAGAGAATCGTGTTAAACACATTTCACACTCTCACTAGTTCATGTAATTTGTCTGCTAACACTGTCAAACAGTGTATATACATGCTTGAGAAGAGAAATATGTCTTTATTCTCTGATATATCATGAGCATTTGTACCTAAGTGCCATTTCCCAGTACCATTGTTTCATTTTGTAGTGGAAAATACATTTTTTTGGTCAAAAATTCTTTGTCTTTTGTCTTGGCTGATTTCAGAGCTAGCATTTATACACAGTTGTTTTCACAAAATTACAGCTTGATTGGAAATCGGATTTCTCAATTTATCACAAGCTTTTCACTCAAATTGTTGTATCTAAGGTAAACAAGTAACTTTTAAAAACAACAACAAAATCTTCATAAGCAATCAAACAATCAAAATTGTTTGTTGTGGTGGAAATGACACCAAATCAATGAGGCAGTCATGATTTTTAATAAATAAAATACATTTCTTCAGTAAATATTTATTGATAAAATAAATTGTTCATGTTGGATTTTTCATTTTAAAATTTGAAGCTTGGGTTTGAGAGAAGATAAAATAATATATAATACATATACATATATATGGAATTCTGTTTTTGCCACTAAATAAAAAAATGGTCATTGCGAACGTATATCTTACAAAGTCACACTTTTTTTTGCAATTGTTAGTTTACATCTTACAATTGTGACTTTTTTCTCACAATTGTGAGTTAACCTGACAATTTTGAGTTTTTCTCAGAACTGATTGATACAAACTCACAGTTGTGACTTTTTTAGGAATTCTTACATTTTCTCAGAATTCATTGATAAAAAAACTCACGATTGTGACTTTATTTTACTTTATCCATTGAGTTGTTATCTCACAATAGTGACTTTTTCTCTCGCAGTTGTGAGTTAACATCTTACAATTCTGACTTTCTCAGAATTGATTGATACAAACTCACATTTTTGACTTTTTTTTTTCGCAATTGTGAGTTCATATCTTGCAATTCTGGCTTTTCCCCTTGCAATTGTGAGTTTATATCTCACAATTGTGACCTTTTCTCTCAATTGTGAGCTAACATCTCACAATTCTGACTTTTTTCTTTGAATTGATTGTTACAAACTCATTTGTGACTTTTCTCTCGTAAATGTGAGTTTATATCTTGCAATTGTGACTTTTTTCTGTCAATTGTGAGTTAACATCTCGCAATTTAAATTTTTTATTTGCAATTGTGAGTTAACATCTCGCAATTTAAATTTTTTATTTGCAATTGTGAGTTTATATCTCGCAATTCAGATTTTTTTCTTGCAATTGTGAGCTAACATCTCACACTTCTGACTTTTTCTCTGAATTGATTGTTACAATTTAATTTTGGACTTTTTCTCGCAATTGAGTTTATATATTACAATTATGTCTTTTTTCTGTCAATTGTGAGTTAACATCTTGCAATTCTATCTCACAATTCGGACTTTTTTCTGAATTGATACAAAGTCCGTTGTGATTGACTCAGTTGTATATATCGCAATTGTAAACATCTCACAATTCTGACTTTTTCTCACAATTGACTGATACAAACTCACATTTGTGACTTTTTTTCTTGGAATTGTGACTATATCTCGAAATTTTGACTTTTTTCCTCACAATTGTGAGTTTGTATCAATCAATTCTGAGAAAAAGTCAGAATTGTGAGATGTTAACTCACAACTAAAAGGAAAAAAGTCACAATTGCGAGATATAAACTCACAATTGCAAGAAATAAGTCACAAATGTGAGTTTGTATCAGTCAATTGTGAGAAAAGTTAGAATTGCGAGATGTTAACTCACAATTGACAGAAAAAAGTCACAAATGTGAGTTTGTAACAATCAGTTCAGAGAGAAAGTCAGAATTGTGACTTTATATCTCGAAATTGTGACTTTTTCCCTCACAATTGTGAATCAACATTTCACAATTGCAATAAATAAACTCACAATTGTCAAATGTGAGTTAACATCTCGCAATTCTATGCATATTTAATTCTGAGAAAAAGTCACACTTGTGAGATGTCAGCTCACAATTGTGAGAAAAAAAGTCATAACTGAGACATAAGCTCAAAGTTGTGAGGAAAAAGTCAGAATTGCAAAATGGTAACTCACAATTGCTAGAAAAAGTCACAATTGTGAGTTTGTACCAATCAATTCTGAGAAAAAGTCAGAATTGTGAGATGTTAACTTGTTTTATGAGGAAAAAAATTGTGAGGAAAAAAAGTCACAATTTCGAGATACAAAGTCACAATTTTGAGTTTATATCTCGCACTTGTGACTTTTATTCTTAAAATTTTGACTTTTTCTCAGAAATGATTGACACAAACTCGCAATTCTCACTTTTTTTCTTATAATTGTAAGTTTCTCACAAATCAGACTCACAATTCTGAGAATATAAATCACAATTGTCTTTATATTCGCAACTGCGAGTTTATATCATCCAAGTCTGACTTCATTTCTCAGAATTGTGAGTTTACAAAAAAAATTAATTGTAAGATTAAAAAGTTGCCTTTTTATCTTTTGTTCAGTGGTGGAAACGGGCTTTCATAATATACTTTACACAATATATACTGTACATAAAATACATTAGGAAAGCAGCTAAAATAAATGTAGACAAGTTGTAATCTGTAATCTGTAAATCTTGATTCAGGTCAATATTTTAGCTTCTTGATATAGAAAAAATACCCCCAATATTATATGTATTTATTTATTTATAAATTTAGCTTGCACTTGTAAGCATCAAATGGATTTTGCTCTAAAAATGTATTGGCAGCACAAGTAGCTAAATGTAATTGCTTGCATTAACTTGTTAGCATTTGGTAGCACTGGGCCCGTCGTGCCAAAGCAGGTGTTTTATACACAGTCCGATCCACTGAAAGTTGGGTATAAAGCCAGCAAATCAATTATGCACACAGTGTTTGCATGGGGTATCAAAAATAAGCTTCATTACCGATGCATGAAAGAATCGAATGTTTGTCAAACAGTGAACAAAGTACTTCATGGCCGAAAAAGTCACAAGCCACAGCCGTATAACCTTTCGGGAAATTCTGTCCGATTAGCTGAAATGTCAGTGTTGAGTCAGTAATGAGGTGTTTAACAGGAACAAAAAGATGACAATGAGTGAAAGCTGAGAGCGTGTGAAGACAGGGACGAAGTGATCGAAACGACGTCAATGAAGACAAGCTTACTTGTGAGGATTTTGTGGTTCTTGATGGCTGAACTTTGCAAATGGTTTTCAGAAAGCATAAAAATTCTTTGGTGTCTCAGAAATGCAAGCTTTTCAAAGGAGCCGCAGATATGAAATGTATAGGCCTATTTTAAAACGGATAGTTCTGACTTGTACGAAGCCATTGTGTAACACACACTTTATCAATGCACCAAATTCCTACATTTGCTCAGCAGCCATAAATGTCTAGTTAAAACAGTCATCCTTGGCAGAACTATTGTGTATTTTGAATTTAATAATTTGCTTTTATAGTCTTCAGTCCCAGGAGAGAGTTTTATGAAAACTCTGACATTTCTAGGAGTTATCTATTTCACCAAGCACTTAAACTTGCATTCTTGTTGTAGTCCTTGTAACATTTTTAGTACACAAGCATTATATTGCTGTTGTCACCGTTTCCAAAAGCAAAGAAGCATAGGTGTGTTGCAGTGATTTTACCTGTAAATGCGGGTGCTGACCAGATGTGATGCAGTACGATTCCAGCAACAAGAGTTGTTGTTCACACCAGATGTGACACAGCTACAAGACAATAAAATCAATCTCAAATCACAGCCAAACGGGTGTGTGTGTGTGTGTGTGTGTGTGTGTGTGTTTGGAGCTCCTCTCTCTGCAAGCACACACATACATAATCAATGCAATAAAAATTACAATCTGTTACAATCTTTGTCGTGGAATACACTTTTTTGACAGTTGAGGTCAAATTTGCATAGTCACTTTCATTATGGCTATTGTCACTCAATACGTGATGTTCAAACTTAAATTAAACCATTTTAAACCATTTTAAAAGTACTTAAGATGTCATTTGTTTCCATAAATGTATTCATAAAATAATAAAATACAATTAAAAAAAAGGTAAAAAAAAAAAAAAAAAAGGTAATTCACAATTGTGAGATATAAACTTCAATTGTGATAATGAAAGTCTCAATTGAGAGAATTTATTTTATTTTTTGTTTTTTATTTTATTTTATTTCACTTTATTTTATTCTATTTTTCTTTGTTTCATTTTAATTGATTTCATTTTTTATTTTGGTTTATTTTATTTTACTTTTTTTAGTTTGGTTTTGTCTCAAATATAAGGATTATGTTTATTTTACTTTAGTTTTACTTTTCTTTATTTTATTTTATTTTATTTACTCTTGTTTTTTTTGGTTTTTAGAATTTATTTTGTTGTACTTTATTTAGATTTACTTTATAAAATATTATTTTATTTTATTCTATTTTACTTGATTGAACTTGAATTTATTTTACTTTTTTACAATTTATTTTATTTTACTTTTTTTGGTTTTGTCTCAGTTGTGAAATTTTATTTTTTTTAGATTTATTTTATTTTACGTTTTTAATTGTGTTGTGTTGTTTTATTTTACATTATTTTTTTTGGGGGGGGGGCTTCATTTTGTTTTGTTTTGTCTTAGTTTTTTTTATTTTGCTTTATTTAGTTTTTATTTTATTTTACTTTTTCATGTTATTTTACTTTTTTATTTTGTTTGATTTTGTTTTGCTTTTTGTTTTGAGATTTTATTTTACTTTATTTAGTTTATTTTATTACATGTTTTATTGTACTCTATTCAGTTTTACTTAATTTAATTTAACTTTATTTTTTAATTTAATTTTGTTTTATTTAACTTTTTAACTAAACTTTTAACTATTTAGCTAAAATTTTGTTTGGTTTTGTCTCAATTGTGAGATTTTATTTTATTTTAATTTATTTAGTTTTATTTTATTTTATTCTATTTTACTTCATTTAATTTAATTTTAAATTATTTTATTTAGTCTAGTTTTGTTTGGTTTTTAGATTTCATTTTATTGTACTTTATTTACTTTTACTTTATAAAATATTATTTTATTCTATTCTAGTTTACTTGATTGAATTTTATTTTACTTTTTTAAATTTACTTTTATTTTACTTCTTTTAGATTTATTTTACGTTTTTAATTGTATTGTTTTATTTTATTTTACATTATTTGGGGGGGGGTTGTTTCATTTTGTTTGGTTTTGTCTTCGTTTTTTTATTTTGCTTTGTTTTGGTTTTTATTTTATTTTACTCTATTTTACCTTTTCATGTTATTTTACTTTTCTTATTTAGTTCGATTTTGTTTTGCTTTTTGTTTTGAGATTTCTATTTTACTTTTATTTTGTAATTTAATTTTGTTTTATTTAACTTTTTAACTAAACTTTTAACTATTTAACTAAAATTTAGTTATTTTTAGATTTTATTTAGTTTTACTTTATTTTATTCTAATTTACTTTATTTAATTTAATTTTACTTAATTTTATTTAGTTTTATTTTTTTTTTTGTCTCAGTTTTATTTTGTTTTACTTTATTTATTTATTTTTTATTTTCTTTTGTTTTCTTTTACTTTATTTTGTTTTGTATCCAGTGGTGGAAACATCACTTACTTAAATTTCCTGGGGGGGGGGAAAGGACAAAATATGAAAGATGAGACTTGCTTATTGAAACTAACCAAACCCAAAGCTTTTTTCATGAAACAACACTGTATTTATTTGGTACACATACATAATCTGCGCTAATCTGTGCCACATTTCTGCCTCGTAAAACAGAACAAATCAAAAAACACCACACACATTTTCCATTTGCCCCTGAAGCCAGCAGAGACATGTAATAGTCTTTCAGGGCGTGTAAGGCTGTTTGCCCACCGCGGTGCGCCACATACGCTCATGTAGGATAAATGAGGCTGTGAGAGACTCAAGCTGTGGGAGATGGTATCCCAGTCCATCGATCCAGCCAGGAAGACGGAGCGGCTCCTGCACACACACGGGCAGCAGGCCTCCCTGCCTCTTCTCCACCTGGTTTCCTCGCCGCTCCGCAGAGTTTAAAGATCGCTCGATCCTCTGATAGCTTTATCTCCAGCAGAGAAGGAGGTCTTACAACCAGTGGAAAACGGATGAGTGGAATGAAAGGGTGGATAAATAAAAGTTTCCGTCTGGATTTTACCACTTTCGCAGTGGGAGAGCCGATCAGGCGCTTCTCTTTACGGCCTACGCTCTCTTATCATTCCTATTCGGCGAAGATACAATAATAAGCCCTTGAGTCCTATGTACATTTCCATATATATATATATATATATATATATATATATATATATATATATATATATATGTACACATATATGTTTATCTCATACCACAAGGGAGTTGTGCAGTGTGAAAAAACACATCGTCTTCTTCTAGAAGTGTCCTTCCTAACCCCAGCGGCAATGTTCTTACACCAGACAGACGCGTGCAGTGGATCTGCTCTCTGACAGCTTCAAACGCACAAGATGTGCTTTGAGTCTGGAAGTTCGAGCCATGGGAAGCACACAGTCTCCTCTGTCAGCAACAACACAACAAAGCGCATTCGTGAAGGCGCAGAGGAACGCGTGCGTGATACAGCAGTAATGCAATCACATCCGCAGTCACTGAACACATTCCACGTGATGTTCAGGACGCCACATGTGACAAATCCCAAATATACGTACGAATATGGTCGCACGATGAGATGAAATGTTATCAGTGGCCTAATGGTGTGTGCACACCAAAAGCAAATTTAATTATTCAAGTAGATTACATACAAAGTCAATCCAAAAGACATTAATACATGTGGATTTGCGCCAGGTGACGTGATTTCCGCAAATTAGAAATGACACAGACGTCTCCCAAAAGATAATAAGACGATGTACAAGAGGCACCATAGTGGAAAAAATTATTACTCATCTTTTATTTACATTTGAACAAAAAGTGGCATGTCCAAAATTATTCATACCCTTCTCAATAATCAATAGAAAAGCCTTCCTATAATTGCTGGTCAGCTTTGTGCATGTCTCCACTGGTATTTTTGCCCATTCATCTTTAGTGATGAGCTCCAACTCTTTCAGGTTGGAGGGTCTCCTTGCCATTGCCCTGATCTTTAGCTCCCTCCACAGATTCTCAATTGGATTTAAGTCAGGACTCTGGCTGGGCCACTGCAAAACGTTAATGATTTTGTCTGCTAATCATTTCTTCACCACTTTTGCTGTGTGTTTTGGGTCGTTGTCCTGCTGAAAT
Source organism: Garra rufa (assembly GCF_049309525.1). NCBI lineage: Eukaryota > Metazoa > Chordata > Actinopteri > Cypriniformes > Cyprinidae > Garra > Garra rufa. The sequence continues at coordinate 29,817,681 of NC_133385.1, read as the reverse complement.
GTCCACTGGTGCCCAAGGCCAAGTTTCTCTGCAGACTGCCTGATGTTGTTGTTGAGTATTTTGATGTATTGCTCCTTTTTCATGGTGCTGTTTACTGTGATTAGGTTCCCTGGTCCACCGGCTGAAAAACACCCCCAAAACATTAGGTTCCCAGCACCATGTTTGACAGTGGGGATGGTGTTCTTAGGGTTGAAGGCTTCTCCTTTATTACTACAAATGAATGCTACCTCATTGTGGCCAAACAATTAAATTTTTGTTTCATCTGACCATAAAACAGAAGACCTGGGCCCGTATTCACAAAACATTTTATCTTAGCACTAAGAGTTCTCCTAAATAGCAGTAAAAGTTTTTAGCTAAGAGTTTTCTCTTAAAACCTATTAACAAAGCTGCTGAGACAAACTTTTACTAAGCAGTAGAGAGAAGTCTTAAGCTAAGAGTAAGGGGCGGGGTTGACCTCGTTACTATGGATGATGTCAGCATGCTCACTAACCATGCATACAGTGATTGGCTGTTAGGGGAGGGATCTCTGTCAGACATTTATTCATAGAAATATTGTAGTAAATGTTGTAAATGGTCTCATTCAAATAAAGTTTTAAAAAGTTAGTAAAAATGTTGCCACATTCAAAAATAATTTAAAATACAGGGCAAGTGTCACTTAATAAACAAGTGTTCAAATGATTGACAGCCTTTTACCTGTGTGCTTCTTATAAGAAACAATTAGCTGATATGCATGTAAACAGACTTTTTTAAAGAGCTTTTTATGCTTTTAATGACACAGAATAGCGGAGAACTAACACAAAATCATTGGGTGAAGAGAAGGGAGCGGGAGCAGCAAAATGTTTCGAGACAGGAATCGAACTCAGGGCGTTTTGAGCAGAGTTACGCTATATATGACGCACTAACCGCTAGGCTATCGGCGCCTACAGAAATACCTTGTTTTCTATTCATGATAGAATAATCATGGCTGATAGCGAGATACGCAAACGTAAAACAAAACCAAACTGGATGCAAGAACAGCTGTTACTTCTTGCCCAACGTAGGATATAATCAAATGAAAATAACCTCCAAGACTAAAAAAAATTGTGTAGGAATATGTGTGCATATATATATATATATACATGCAGAGTGTTTCTAAAACATTTAAGTTCCGAGGCGATCACCAGCAACAGCAATATTAGGAAGGTTAGGATTTGATCTTGTGATTTAAGCATGATTTAGGACGATTTATACTCGACGCGTTCTTCTGCACCGCAAGCCTGTGCTGCCTGCACGCGCACATCACCAAATTCTGGGCCCCTGTTCCTAAAAGATCTTAAGGATAAAAGTAGCCTATCTCATAACTTAGCGATTTAGGAGAAAATCTTAAAAATAATGCTTAAAACAATCCTAAATTTAGGACTCCTAATTTTTGCTCTAAGAGTATTTCACAAAACGTTTTAGCACTAAAACTAGCTCCTAAATCTGTGAAATGTTAAGAAGAGTGGAGAGGACTCCTAAATCACTAAGATCAAGTCATAAAACTATCCTAAAAATGGCTGTTGCTGGCAATCTACCTCGGAACAGAAACATTTTAGAAACATTTGACGATAATGACCTTTTAAAAAGGTATCGTCTTAATCGCGAAGGTATTATGACTGTTGTGGAACTTGTCAGGGATGTAGTCACTTCACCAACAAACAGAAATAATCCAATAACGCCACAGATTAAGGTTTTGACAACGCTACGATACCTGGCCACAGGTAAAATGCAGCTATGCAGTGCAGATGAATTAGGAATTTCTCAGCCATCCGTCAGCAGAATATTGCATCAAACTATAAATGCCCTCTGTCGACCTCACATCATCCGTCAATTTATAAACTTTCCTCTTGACATTCGCCAACTACACAGAAACAAAGCCCAATTCATGGCCATAGCTGGATTACCAGGTGTAGTTGGTGCTATAGATGGGACACATGTCCGAATCATTGCACCATCAGAAGATGAGCACGCATTTGTAAACAGGAAAAAATTTCACAGCATTAACACACAGGTGGTTTTTGATGCCAGTTACAATATTCTGGACATTGTCGCCAAGTGGCCAGGTGCAACACACGACTCCCGGATCCTACAAGAGAGTGGCTTGAGGCTTCTGTTTGAGAGGCATCATGTCCCACCTGGATGTCACTTGGTGGGGGACAGTGGCTATCCATGCAGGACATGGCTTCTTACGCCTTACATCCACCCACAACCAGGACCACAGTTGAATTACAACAGGTAAGCTAACAAAATGCTTGCTTTATATTCAGTGGTGTTAGTGGTGCCTGCAGAAGTGGGTATATGCATAATTGATCCCCCCACAATAAATTATTCACTTGTTTAAGAAATTTATGGTTGAAAAACCTGCTTATTTTAATTTTTACGGTATTGGTTTTGTTATAATGTACTACTAATCAATAATCTCCACTCTACGCGCCTCCCCTGACACAACTGGCAGCATCTGGGCTGGAGGAGTAGCGGGCGCATCAGGCGCAATCATCAAACATATTTTAAAGGACTGTTTCACTGTCTTTACTGGGTTTTTTAAGGGAACATTTACATTTATTCACATGTGATTTGTTATTCATGTAGTGAATTTGGCTAATGCGCGACACTACTGAATGATGCGCATCAGGGGATTTAGAAGTGGGTATACGCAAAACCGACTGATAAAGAAGTGCACTACAACACTGGTTGTTTTGGTAACAAAAACACTTAAATAAAAAAATAAAAATAAACAAAATTACACAGACAACATATGTTCAGCGGTTTTAAACCTTTCGATCAGTATTCACTGTCTCACTCAAGACGTTATATATGTTTTAGAGCCCATAAGAAAACTCGCAGTGTTGTGGAAAGGGGCATTGGACAGATGAAACGTCGGTTTCATGTCCTACATGGGGAAATCCGGCTAACACCAGAGAAAGCGAGCAGGATCATCACTGTCTGTGCCATTCTGCATAACCTGTGCAAGCAACAAAATATTCCACAGCCAGAGGAAAATGAAGAGGATGATGATGATGATGATGATTCTGCTGCTGCTGAAGAAGGCAGAGTGGTTGTTCACATGCTACAAAGTGGACTGGCATACAGGGACCACTTCGTCAATACACACTTTGGGTAAACCATCACAACAACAGTATCACAGACTAGCAGAGTAATGTCACTTCTCTGCTTAAATACAGACCTTGAATTACCAGGCTATAATAAGTACTTAAATGACACATTTTATTTTAGCTTCATCTTGAATCTACAAAAAAATAAGTCACAAAACAAGTTATGATTTTAATGTTTTTATTCAAGAGATTGTCTCTCTTTAAGCATGTTCAGTTTCTGAGAATAGTACTTCTCTTGTAAGTGGAGAAGCCTCTCCTGTGTGTCAAGGAGCCTGTGCTGTTTTTTTAATAAACTAATTTCAAGTTTCAATTTCTGTTCCAACAGAGATGCTGTTGGAGCAGCAGCACCACCACCACCAGTTGCTGCAGGACTGGCAGGAGCAGAGCCTGGAGAAAGGGCAGGAAGATCTGGGGCAGTGGGGGCAGGAGCATTGCCATAATTGCCAGATGAAGTGTTTGCCCTAAAAAAAAGAGAGAGAGAGAGAGTTTTGGCATCTTATTTTGAGTACCCTATGTTGTGAGACATTTATAAAATCATTATTATGATTATTATTTTTTGTAAGTCATTGTAATTATGTGATTCTTAATTGATTTATAAAAATGACAATCATTAATGGAAGCTGTGAATAATTGAGGCAAATGTTTACATTAAAAAAACAAACAAATAAACACTTACTCCTCAAGTTCATTCAGCAATTGCATTGCTGGGTCAATACATCCCTCCAGCCCTGTTATGCTGGTGTCTGAGTGCCCAAGGACACTGTACACCATGGAGGCAACAGGTGATAAAGCCTTGGGTGCTGAGCCACCTCCTTATGAATACAATAAATATTTTAATTAGGCTATAGATTTAATCTGCAATAGCATAACAAGGTTACATGAAAACATTATGGTCATCTTGAAAATAATGCACTTTTACCTGTAGCAGTTGTTTGTCGCTTGAATTCTGCAATCTCTGCCCTGGCCTGACTTTGCAAAGAATACCAGCGCTTTTCACAGTCATCTTTGCTTCTGGACAAAAGTGGGAAAGCTGCATTTATTTGCAAACATATATTTTCCCACACATCCTTTTTAGTTTTGGAGGTTATCCCGGCTCCAAATTTTCCCTTGATTACACCCTTGTGTTCATGAACAAGTTGGGCAAGAAGTAAGAGCTGTTCTTGCGTCCAGTTTGGTTTTCTCTTACGTTTACATGCCTTACTATCAGCCATGATTATTCTACCCTGTTAATTAAAAGGCTGTTTATATACATATCCACTGATTGTACATGAGGAGCACACATGTAAGAGGCTGACAATTAGCTGAACATATAATTGTTTAATTAGTGACTTAGCCTGCGTTTTAAAATCTTTATTTGCATATGGCAATATTTGTTATTTTAAAACCTTTATTTGAATACGGCAACGTAATATTGCACTTTAATATTTCTATGAATAAATGTCTGACAGAGACACTTTCCCTTTCAGCCAATCATTGTGTGCATAGTTAGTTAACATGCTGACATCATCCATAGTAACAAGGTCAACCCCGCCCCTTACTCTTAGCTTAGGTCTTCTCTCTGTTCCTTAGTAAAAGTTTGTCTCAGCAGCTTTGTGAATAGGTTTTAAGAGAAAACTCTTAGCTAAAAACTTTTACTGGCATTTAGGAGAACTTGTAGTGGTAAGATAAAAAGTTTTATGGTTGCAGGCTCTGACTATACGTGTGTGTGTGTGTATATATATAGAGAGAGAGCATACATACATACATACATACATACATACATACATACATGTAAATATATATATATGAACACTCTAAAGCAAGATTTACATTTAAGAAAAAAAGTCTGTGCATTCATAAATGTTTAATAATAAACTTTAGCTAAGTATTAATTTATTAAGTATTAAGCTGAGTGTCGTCTTTATGTCTTGTGCTGTACATCTTCCCCAAATAACGTGTAATCTCCAGTGGCGCAGATGATAAATCGTGTATTCGTCTGTTTTCAATGCGATCGATACAGGTTCGAATCCGCCAGTTGAGTACCTTTTTTTTCTCCCTTTTCAAATTTCAAATCAAAGCGGAAAATAATTTATTTTCAATAAAAATAAAGGAAATAATCGAAAAGTTGAAAATAAAGTATCAGTTAGGGTTGGCTTATTGTCCCAATATTTAATAATTTGAATTAAAACTATAATTTACACTCAATACTTTTATTCTACTACTTGATACTTGCTTCTATTTGCAATAAATATTATTATAAATAGCAGAAAATCCTGCTATTTTAACAAAGTGTAAATACTCAAATAAATACACAATGCAAATAGCCGCTGCTTTTACAAATGTAACCCTGCTAGGTTCCCATTAATTGGCATGGAAAAAATGTTGGGAAATCTGAGGATATTAGGAGAGTTAATCAACCTTAATAAATTGACATGTGTTTACACCACAAAACTAATGTAAAACACTAGCACAAGCAATTATGAAAAATATTTTATTATCAGTCTAACACAGTAAAACCAACACAAGTGTTCAAATGTAATTTCACAAACTTTCTTGCAAAAGTCCAACGCTGGTGGCGATTTCTGTTCAAGAGTTATTTGCAGTATCTCTATAATCACGCATTGATGGATCATAGAGATGTCTGTACAGACGTACCCATTCAGTCAAAAACGCCGCGATGACGTCACTTTTGCCGCGCATCCAAACAAATTAGCAGGCGCGTCTTGTATAAATCAACTTTTACGTTTCACATATTTAGGAGCTAGTTTTAATGCTAAAACGCTTTGTGAAATACTCTTAGAGCAAAAATTTAGGAGTCCTAAATTTAGGACTGACACGCCCATTATTTTTAAGATTTTCTCCTAAATCGGCAAGTTATGAGCTACTTTTAGCCTTAAGATGTTTTGTGAATACGGGCCCAGAAGTCTTCTTCTTTGTCCAGATGAGCATTTGCAAAGGCCAAGCTTGCTTTTGTGTGCCTTATCTGGAGAAGTGGTGTCCTCCTTGGTCTGCGTCCGTGGAACCCAGTGGTGTTCAGTGTCTGTTGGACTGTCTGCCTTGAGATGTTGCCACTAGCAAGCCCAGATTCATCAGGATGGCCTTATTCTTGAAGTAAACATTTGCCCGTTTGGTGATTAAAAACTTGAACTACATGCGACGCGTCCTGTCTGTGTGTGTGTGTGTGTGTGTGTGAGATACCTGCGAGTTGTCCGCGCAACGCAGCGCTGCACTTTTGCCCGGTTTCATTAAGGGTGGGTGAAAAATGGATTCTCAGATGCATCGCAATCCTCTCTTCAATGAGCTTGTGTTTTCCCCCGCATATGGCACTTGCTAGAGACGCGGCGGGCTTCATTGCACAGAATTTGCACTGTGAGACACGTGTGCATTGCTTGACAGTGTGTGCTTCCACCCGCAGTGTTTTACTTTAGATAGGCCTTCATTTCTGCCGTTTGTAATGCAGTACTATTAGATGCACTAAACTTGCGCACTGACAGACTTTCACTTGCTCTTTGTGTTTGCTTGTCCTAAAAAGCTCGATTGCAGATGCGGTTAAATGCACTTGCATTTTCGAATACTTTCATGCGGAACTGATGTACATTACACACAGTCAGTTATGTTTTCAGAGCAGCACAAAACATCTGATATATCGAAATAGATCTGTGCATTCATTGAAGCCTGTTAAAGCAGCCACTGTCTCTCATCAGTAATAATCAAAGAAAAAGAAAAAAACAATAACTATTGTCTATAAACTTTCGGATACTTAAATTTCAGAAACTTATTTTAAATAAGTAATTGTTTTAAAAAGTAGCCTGCTTATATAATAAAAAAATAAAGTAAATTTTGCCCGAAATAAATTTGATATAAAATGTAATTAAATTTAATCTTAATTTTAAGATGGCAGCACTGACATACATAGATTCCACATATAAACAAAAAGCATAGAAACTACAATTTTACATATTGTTAAAATGTAAAGATTCCCACCCCTTTACAATGAGCCCATTTGTAACATCAACTAAGATTGATGAAAGCTGTAGAATAGAAGTGTTGTTCCTTGTTAGAGTGTGTTAATTTCAACATTTACTGATATATTGTTACATTTTGAAGTTTATTTTGTTAACATTAAAGAACTATGAAATAACTTTAATGATCAATATATAATTAATATTAATATTTTTATTAATTTACAAAGTATGGTTTAGTACTTTTAAAAAGAAATAGTAGAGAATTTTTTTAGTTGCCTTTCAGTATCCATTTTCAAAAACTATCGGTTAATTAATCGGTATCGGCATATGTGGTCCAACCTAGCTATCGGTATCGGTAAAAACCAATATCGGTCGACCTCTAGTTTGCAAAGGGTGTGAATAATTCTGGACATGCCACTTTTTGTTCAAATGTAAATAAAAGCTGAGAAATTATATATATATATATATATATGTATATATATATATATATATATATATATATATGTGACCCTGGACCACAAAACCAGTCTTAAGTCGCTGGGGTATATTTGTAGCAATAGCCAAAAATACATTGTATGGGTCAAAATTTTTGATTTTTCTTTTATGCCAAAAATCATTAGGAAATTAAGTAAAGTTCATGTTCCATGAAGATTTTTTGTAAAATTCCTACTGTAAACATATTAAAATGTAATTTTTGATTTGTAATATGCATTGTTAAGAACCTAATTTAGACAACTTTAAAGGGGATTTTCTCAGTCTTTTTGATTTTCTTGCATCCTCAGATTTCTGATTTCAAATAGATGTATCTCAGCCAAATATTGTCCTATCCTAACAAACCATACATCAATAGAAAGCTTATTTATTGAGCTTTCATATGATGTATAAATCTCAGTTTTGTAAAATTTAACCTTATGACTGGTTTTGTGGTCCAGGGTCACATATTTATTATTATTATTATTATTATTATTATTATTATTATTATTATTATTATTATTATTATTATTATTTTTATTATTATCTTTTGGGAGAAGCCAGTGTCATTTCCCGTCAAAAAACAAAAACAAAAACAAAAAAACTTGCTAGTTGAATAAAAGTAACTTTAAGTCAAAATTTGCCAGGGGTATGAATAATTTCAGGCTTGATGGTATATATATATATATATAATATGTAAGAAAATATGTTATTTTTTATGTTTTATTTAATGGTTAGACCAAATTATGGAAGCATGTTTTTTTGCCACTGAATAAAATATAAAAAAAGGTAATTAGTCGAGTTTACATCTCGTAATTCTGACTTTTTGTCTCACAATTGCGAATGGGATCTCGCAAGTTTGACTTATTTTTAAGCAATTGCGAGTTTATGTCTCGCAATTTAGACTTTTTTGCTCGCATTTGACTTTTTTTTCTCAGAATTGCAATATAAACTCATAATTGCTTGTTATAAAGTCAGAATTGCGAGATTTAAACTAAAATTCTGAGAAATAAATTCACAATTCTGAGATATGAACTTGCAATTGCCAAAATAGACCGAATTGTGAGAAAAAAACCTTGCAATTCTGACTTTTCTCACAATTGCGAGTTTGTATCTTGTGATTCTGGCAATTTTTTTTTTCTTGTAATTCTGACTGATATAAACTCACAATTACTAGTTATAAAGTCAGAATTGTAAGATATAAACTTGCAATTTGCGAAAAAAAAAAACCTTTACTGACTTTTCTCGCAATTGCAAGTTTGTATCTCACGATTCTGACTTTTTTTTCTCAAAATTGTGTGATATAAACTCTCAATTGCTTTTTATAAAGACAGAATTGTGAAATATAAACTAAAATTCAGAGAAATAAACATACAATTCTGAGATATAAACTTGCAATTTGCGAAAAGTAGTCAGAATTGACTTTTTTTTTTAAATAAAAATATGAAATTTAAAATCTAATTCAAAATAATAATAAAAACTATCATGGCATATAAATATTAAAACAACATTGACGCTCTTGCCAGATATTTGGTTAATATTGTTTTGCTTTCTCTTTTTTGTTGTATTTCTAGGTCACAAATATTAATAATACCCATCAGTGTGATTATTTAATGATGTGTGGAATTCCTCGTTGGGCCTGATGGAGGAAGCCTTTGTTGTTGCGTAACATTACAGCATTAATGACAAGATAATAACGGAAGAGACACAGCATGTGCAAACCGCTGCGCTCACCAGCGTTACACAAGCATGTAGACCGCTCCAAAAGAGCCTCTGGGGCTGTCGCCACTAATCTGTTCAGCAGCAAACATCTGCTGCTGGCTTGAACCAGGAGTCCCTGATCACAGCCGCAAAGGCACACGACACACGCCGTATCCATGTATGCGCAAACGCTGTGTATTTACTCACACACAATGAGAGGTTAAAGCTCATCTGTGAGTATGAACCAGCTTATGGACAGACTCCCGGAGGAACGCCCGGAACATTATGGAAAAGCCCCTTTCTAGCCTCACAGGCCGTGTAGAGGGGACAAAATAATGTGAGGAGATCATGTAGAGAAAGAAACCTGATGGCTACAAGCACCTCGTGAGACCGTGAAACCTTTTATTGATTCCTCACACATCTATTGTCTTCTTTGAAAGGGCCGTTTGGATAGAGAAATCACCTGTTTGTTTACATTAGCATTAGCATGAGCGTTAGCTTGAGCAGTCTAAAAAAACTTTTTTTTTGGCATTTAATTCATAGAAAGTTGTTGTTAGATTAGTGTTTTAGCATATCACATACCAAATATGAGCAGCTTTGAAGATGTTTTGGAGTTTCCTCCATTCAAGGAATTCCTGACTGGAAAATAGCTAGTTCATTGTCAACTTAACTGCCTTGCCTTAAAGGAACACTCCACTTTTTTTGGAAATAGGCTCATTCTCCATCTCCCTCCGAGTTAATAAGTTGAGTTTGACCGTTTTGAAATCCATTCAGCCGTTCTCCTGTTCTAGCGTATCACTTTTAGCATAGCTTAGCATAGATCATTGAATCCTATTAGACCAATCGCGTTCAAAAATGACCAACGAGTTTCGATATTTGTCCTATTTAAAACTTGACTTTTCTGTAGTTATATCGTGTACTAAGACTGGCAGAAAATGTAAAGATACGATTTTCTAGGCCGATAAGATTAGGAACTACACTTCCATTATGGCGTAATAGTCATGGAAGTTTGCTGCCGTAATATGGCAGAAGCAGTCGCAGTAATATTATGCAGTTAACATAACATAGTTTATTTAAATAAAGACATCCTAAAGGTATGGTAGCCTTAAAAAGCCTTTAATTTAATTTTTGCCTTAAAAGATTTATTCAGTGTTTATTTACTATGTTAGTATGCTAAAATTAGCGAATCATAAGAGAACTCATTTACATGTACAGTGGTTTGAAAAAGTGTTGGCCCCCTTCTGATTTTTTTATTTTTATTTTTTGCACGTTTGTCACACTTTAATGTTTCAGATCATCAAACAAATTTAAATATTAATCAAAGATAACACAAGTAAACACAACATGCAGTTTTTAAATGAAGGGAAAACAATATCCAAACCCACATGGCTCTGTGTGAAAAAGTGTTAAAACATAACTGTGGTTTATCACACCTGAGTTCAGTTTCTCTAGCCACAACCAGGTCTGATTACTGCCACATCTGTTTGCAATCAAGAAATCACTTAAATAGGACCTGCCTGAAAAAGTGAAATAGACCAAAAGATCCTCAAAAGCTACACATCATGTTCAGATCCAAAGAAATTCAGGAACAAATGAGAGAAATTAATTAAGATCTATCAGTCTGAAAAAGGTTATAAAGCCATTTCTAAAGCTTAGGAACTCCAGCGAACCACAGTGAGAGCCATTATCCACAAATGGAGAAAACATGGAACAGCGGTGAACCTTCCCAGGAGTGGCTGGTTGACCAAAATTACCCCAAGAGCGCAGCGATGACTCATCCAAGAGGTCATAAAAGACCCCACAACAACACCTAAAGAACTGCAGGCCTCTCTTGCCTCAGTTAAGGTCAGTGTTCATTAGAAAGAGACTGGGCAAAAATGGCCTGCATGGCAGAGTTCCAAGACGAAAACCACTGCTGAGCAAAAAGAACATAAAGGCTCGTCTCAGTTTTGCCAGAACACATCTTGATGATCCCCAAGACTTTTGGGAAAATACTCTGTGGACTGACGAGACAAAAGTTGAACTTTTTGGAAGGTGTGTGTCCAATTAGATCTGACGTAAAAGTAACACAGCATTTCAGAAAAAGAACATCATACCAACAGTAAAATATGGTGGAGGTAGTGTGATGGTCTGGGGCTGTTTTGCTGCTTCTGGACCTGGAAGACTTGCTGTAATAAATGGAACCATGAATTCTGCTGTCTACCAAAAAATCCTGAAGGACAATGTCCGGCCATCTGTTCGTGACCTCAAGCTGAAGCGAACTTGGGTTCTGCAGCAGGACAATGATCCACAACACGCCAGCAAATCCACCTCTGAATGGCTGAAGAAAAACTAAATAAAGACTTTGGAGTGGCCTAGTCAAAGTCCTAACCTGAATCTGATTGAGATGCTGTGGCATGACCTTAAAAAGGCGGTTCATGCTCGAAAACCCTCCAATGTGGCTGAATTACAACAATTCTGCCAAGATGAGTGGGCCAAAATTCCTGCATAGCTCTGAAACAGACTCATTGCAAGTTATCGCAAACGCTTGATTGCAGTTGTTGCTGCTTAGGGTGGCCCAACCAGTTAGTAGGTTTAGGGGGCAAACCCTTTTTTTACACAGGGCCATTTTGGTTTGGATTTTGTTTTCCCTTCATAATAAAAAACTTCATTTAAAAAATGCATGTTTTGTTTACTTGTGTTATCTTTGATTAATATTTAAATTTGTTTGATGATCTGAAACATTAATGTGTGACAAAAAAAATAGGAAGGGGGCTAACACTTTTTCACACCACTGTAGATGTCTTAAAGGTACAGTAGCTTTTAAAAACAAAATTTAACTTAAATTTCAGCCTTAAAATATTTAATCAAAACCTATTTGCTATGGTGTTTTGTTGAAATTAGCCAGTCATAACAGTGTTCATTTACATATACAATCACTACATAATTAATTTACACAAAGATGTCTTAAAAGTAGACTTGATTTTTCATCTTATCCTTAAAAAGTTTAATCAGTTCTTATTTCGGATACTGGTATGCTGAAATTGGCCAATCATAACAGTGTTCATTTACATATAGATGTCTTAAAGGTACAGTAGCCTTTAAAAACAAGCTTTAAGTTAAATTTCAGCCTTAAAATGTTTAATCAAAGCTTATTTGCTATGCTGGTATGCTGAAATTATACCGCGTTCCAGGCAACCCATTACTCGTGTTTTTCCAAACTTCTACCCTTGAAAGTGCATCCGAATGGCAATCAAACCTGTGACTTCCCACTCGTGAACTCGTACTATATCGATGTACTCCCAGTTCCGAGTTCTGACGTAACATAGCCCTTGAAACCACTATGTCAGCACCTGTGTGTAAACAGCGAAAAAATAGACTTTAGGACAATATAACGTTGCAAACAAATTAATAATAATGTAATAATAATACACGCGCTCAGGCAGTTTGGGGTGACTTGCCTGGAATGCTACAAAGTCGTGAGTCGTGATTTGAAGTGTGATTAACGAGCTTAAAAACCTGCCTGGAACGCAGCATTAGACACTCACTGCAGAAGTCATTTACATATAGACGTCTTAAAGGTACAGTAGCCTACACTACAGCCTGTAGTTTAAATTTCAGCCTTAAAAAGTTTAACCTGTACTGATATGTTGGAATTAGCTAATCATAATGGAGTTCATTTACATGTAGACATCTTAGAGAAACAGTGTCATTTAGAACAGCTTCTGAAAAGTTATTTTGAAGATTTTGCTGAGATCACCTAATCATACCAAAGCTCATTTACATAAAAGTACATACCTCAAAGGTACAGTAGCCTTTAAGACAGACTTGAATATTAATTTTAGCCTTAAAAAGTTGATTCAATGTTTATATACTGTGCTGAGGTTATCCTATAATAACAAAACTCATTTAAATAAAGACATCCTAAAGGTACGGCAGCCTTCAAAAACAGCCTTTAGTTTAAATTTCAGCATTAAAAAGTTTAGTCAGTGCTTAGTTACTATACTTGCATGCTGAAATGAGCCAATCACAACATAACTCATTTACATATGGACCTCTTATAGACAATCTTAAAGTTACAGTAACCTTTAAATTTAAGTTTAATCAGGGCTTATTTACAATGCTCAGGCTAGCCTGTCATAACAAACCTCATTAACATATAGAAGTCTTAAAGGTACAGTTGCCTTTAAAATAGCCTTAAAAGGTTTTATTTCAAAGGCCAGCTGCTCATGCAGACCTAAGAAACCTTGACTTACATTATAAATAAACTTTAAAAAAATATATAGGGTGGATCCAGGTAATGTAGGCCAATGGTATTTGCTATTTCTCTGTATAGTGTAGTGAAGATCTTTAAATGGTATGGTAAAATGGCAAATGGTGCTATTTTAAAACAACACTTAATGAAATAAAGTGTAGGAAAAAATGTATAGAATATGGTATCTTGAAGTGTGAAAAGCAATGTGATTTTGTTCCTGTAGTAGACAGAGATTAGACCTTACATTGAACATTTACCCACCTTATGTTGGTAGGGATGACAGTAGGTGGCCCAGTTTGTCACGTGTGACTGCGTTTGCTTCAATAACTAAACACTTGACTGTCTGCACACGTCGCCAAACCTGTCAGCGGAGTCTAATTGACATTCAAATGTATGCATGCACCTCCTCAAAATTTGATCACCCCTACCGGGAGGAAGGTGCCTGGTAGGACTGAGCAGTAAAGGTCTTTTGGCATAAATGACAGACGCCCACATAAACAAAAGCGTGTATTCGTTCACTGCCGGGAAAAGCACCAACCCTGGAAGTTGCAGCGGCGACTCATTGTGCTTTTGAAGCAAACTCTTGTGCTAAAAAATGCTTTCGGCAAAACCCCTGGCCGGCCCATCAACTGAATTTAGCAGCGCTGTCGTGAGGGATCCAGATTTCACGCAGCCAGTCAGCGACGCGTCCAGAGCGGGACAGGGACAGCGGAATAGGGCCTGTCAGAACAACACATCCTCCTGGACGACAGGCCGAGAGCAGTGCGGATCTAGCGATGGCGAGAAAAAGAGAGGCAGTCAAAACACAGCGGCGTGACTCCACTGGGGCTTGTGCTGCCGTTTCGCTCAGATCTATTTTTAATGCCTCAAACTCCACGTCAGCAAAAGGAATGCATAATTATAGATTCTTGAATAATTCATGAGGGGCTCATTTGAATAAGGAGGCGGTTATGGGAGCCACATATGTGCAGGAAACTTTTCCATTTGTTGGTAGGTTTTTTAAGGCAGTACCCACCTTTTAGGAAGTATTGCCTAAAACACTTACAAGACATGTGATCCACACCACTACAGTTCATCTGTCAACATCTTGTGAAGCCAAAAGCTGAGCTGTGTTTGTAAAAAAACAAGTCTATCATTAAGACATTTTAAACTTTAGAAATGCAGTTATTGATTAAAAAAGCAAAATATGACATTGCTATAATTCAGCAGTTCTTCAGACAGATAATAAAATATTACGGTATAAAAAAATTATAAAAACAAATTAGATATTAAGGTATATCTCCTCAAATATTGACAACTGCGACTGCAATATACACTAAAGCATACATTAACTCTCAGGTCAAGGTGAATATTGTGTTTTTGACCATTATTATGATGTTGCTGTGGACCAGGAGCTCTTTTAATTTTATTGATCGGGACGGCACGCAAAGACTGAAATCGATACCGAGCGAGCGAGCGGCCGGCCTGTCGTCAGTTATACGCAAAGACTCTGCCAAGTGTTCTTGAATTCTTATCAGAGCAGACGAAGCGCATGCACGCGAGCATTTTCCTCGTTTTTTTTCTTCTTCTTCTTTGATAAGGCCATTTCTTCTGCCCTTGGACTTAATGCGCTCTATCTTTGTGATAATGTCATGCGGTATGACGTCTGACTGTGATATGCTTTCCACATATATATTTTGTGCTAATGTCTTTGTGTATTATCATAGCTCGCCGGAATAGGTCACGGCGCTCAAAGTGCATGAAACTCTGTTCCTCTTGAGGCTCGTAAACAGAGGCCTTTGATTATGAGGAAGGACATTTTGAGTGATGTTTTTCATTTTTGGGGTATTTTTATTTCTGTTTTCCTCATTATGAGATTTCCTTTCTTTGTTTCTAGTCGCTGACCTCTGATGATTGGATCCATACTAATGGTTTTGCCCACACACGTACTCTGTTGGGTTTGCCGTCAAGTGTCATTATTGTTTAATTAGCTGCGGCTGACATTTGAATGATACTCGCTCTCTGTCTGTCGATGGTTTGGTAGGGCAGAACACCTGAAGGGTGCAGGGGTATTACCGTATAATATGTCCCGTTTGGTGCACCCTATATCTGAGGTCACCAATTAGCAGCTCGCAGTCCAGATCCAGACCTGAGACTGGTTCTACCCGGACTGTGAATTGGTTATCATAAATTAATGTAATTATAGCAGGGTCTTTTTTTTTCTTCTCCACATATTTATGGGTTGTATATTTGGTGAAGGCAAAGATGATTTAGCATTTTTCATTGGTAAATATCATTAAGTAGTCACACCACATGACATTTTAAAAACTGTGAACTAACCTTACTTTTCATAAAAGGTCAGAAAATAAATAAAATAAAAATAAAAACAAACTTATTGACCTTATTTTTGTGAGTTTTTGCATGTTGGTTGTTTCTTTTTTTTTTTTTTAATATTAATAACAAAACTGATTCACTGCTTAAAATGTTAGAGAAATAAATCAGTAATCAAAGATAATGACACTTAAGATTTCTTAAGTATAAAAAGAGTTTTTTTTCTTCCCTGAATTAGGATATATTTTAAATCTCAAAATGAATTTTAATTGAGCAAATAAAAGCATGTTCATTATATTTTACTATATTATATTATATTATATTATATTATATTATATTATATTATATTATATTATTTTAATGTTTTAATTAAATATTAAATTAAGTTAATAAAGTGAAATACAAATAAATAAAATAGATAATAAGTTATAGTAATAAAAATAATAAAATAAAATATAAAATAAAATATTTTTTTTTTGATAAATTAAATTAATTAATAAAATTTTATTTTAACAGGGTTTTTTTTCTTATCTAAGATATCAGAACAGTTGTGTTACTCCTACATTTAAATTAATTAATTAATTATTATTTATTTTATTTTATTATTTAATGTATTATTTTAATTAAATTAAATAAAAATTAAATTTTATTTTATTTTAATGAGATGTTTTTCTTATCTGGGATATCTCTGGGCAGTTGCGTTACACTTACATTTTAATTTAATTTAATTTAATTTTAAATTTAATTTAATTTTAAATATTAAATTAAATTAATAAAATTAAATTTAAATTAAATTTAAAAAACACATATAAATATAAGTAGTAAATTAAATCAAATAGTTTACATTGAATTTAATTAGATTTTAATTAGTTTTTTTTCTTATTTAGGATATCTGGACAGTTGTGTTACCCTTACATTTAAATTAAATTATTTATTATTATTTATTTTTTTATTATAATTTAATTTATTATTTTAATTAAATGAAATAAAAATTACATTTTATTTTATTTTAATGAGATTTGTTTTTCTTATCTAGGATATCTTTGGACAGTTGTGTTACACTTACATTTTAATTTAATTTAATTTAATTAAATTAGATTTTTTATTTAATTTAATTTTAAATATTAAATTAAATAATAAAATAAAATAAAAAATACAAATATAAATATAAATAGTAAATTAAATCAAATAATTTACATTTAATTTAATTTAATTTTAATTAGTTTTTTTCTTATCTACGATATCAGGACAATTGTGTTACCCTTACATTTAAATAAATTATTTATTTATTATTATTATTATTATTATTATTATTATTATTATTATTATTATTTAATTTATTATTTTAATTAAATTAAATAAAAATTAAATTTTATTTTATTTTAATAAGATTTATTTTAATTAGTTTTTTCTTATCTACGATATCAGGACAGTTGTGTAACCCTTACATTTAAATAAGTTATTTATTATTATTATTATTATTATTATTATTATTATTATTATTATTATTATTTAATTTATTATTTTATTTAAATTAAATAAAAATTACATTTTATTTTATTTTAATGAGATTTTTTTTTTCTTATCTAGGATATCTTTGGACAGTTGTGTTTAATTTAATTTAATCTAATGTAATTTAATTTATTTTATTTTAATTGAATTGAATTGAATTTACCTTTTTATTTAATTTAAAATTTTAAATATTAAATTAAATAAATAAAAAAACAATATAAATATAAATAGTAAATTAAATTAAATCATTTAAATTTAGTTTAATTTAATTTAATTTTTTTTTTCTTATCTAGGATACCAGGACAGTTGTGTTACCCTTACATTTTAATTTCAATAAATGTATTATTTTTCATTAAATATTAAATTAAATTAATACAATAAAAAATAAATAAAATACAAATATAAACAGTAAATTCAATTAAATTAATAAAATAAAAATAAAAATAATATAATATAATATAATAAAAAAATAAATAATATATATATATATATTTTTTTTTTCCTATCTAGAATTTTAGGACAGTTGTTTTACTCTTACATTTTCTTTTTCTTTATTTTGTGTGTGTATGTGTGTGTGTGTGTGTGTGTGTGTGTGTGTGTGTGTGTGTGTACCTGGTATTCATCACGTTATGGGGACCAAATGTCCCCACAAGGATAGTAATACCAGTAGATTTTGACCTTGTGGGGACATTTCTCAGGTCCCCATGAGGAAACAGGCTTATAAATCATGCACAATGAGTTTTTTTGAGGAAGTAAAAGTATGCACAATCTCCTGCGAGGGCTAGGTTTAGGTGTAGGGTAGGTGTAGGGTGATAGAAAATACGGTTTGTACAGTATAAAAACCATTACGCCTATGGAATGTCCCCATAAAACATGTAAACCAGTGTGTGTGTGTGTGTGTGTGTGTGTGTGTGTGTGTGTGTGTGTGTGTGTGTGTGTGTGTGTGTTTACATTAAGATAAATGTACTTTGCTTGTGGTATTTCTCACAGTAAGTGTCAAAACGGATGCCCACATACACTATAGTTTTATAAAAAATACTTTTTGTCATGGAATGTAGTTTTAAGAGTTTTTTTTTTTTTAGTTTAGTTTAAATATGCAGTTTGTTAATAGCACCTATTTGAAGATTTACTTTGTTGGCCTCATGCCTACGACCCAATCAGATCCGTGCCAATATACAGCCATTTTGCACGGCTACTCGTGTGATATTGCTCATATATAATATAAATGAACAGCCCAGTTCCTTTAAAGAGATAAAAGTAGTACTCACTGTCCCAACCCCTCTTCAGTATTGGACAGTTTTGCACTCCATCTTAAGACTCTTCAACACCAACCGTTTTCCCCACAACTCATAAAGAGCCATTGAGTCACACGAGAGCAGAGGTTGTTCAGGAGTGTCTGGTGAGTGTCATCAGGGACGAGGGGTTGGTTTCTTACACTTTATTACAAAACCAAAAACACTCACAGCATCCTTTTTGCAAATCCCAGCGTTTTCGCTTACGTTTACGCTGCTGTCAGTTTTCTGATACGCGTGCACCTTAGGATATGAAACGTTCATTATCTTCTCTCGTGCAGACGTCGAACCCTCCCTATCTACCCGACAATACAAACTCTACGAGGTGCGGAGCAGCAAACGACTTTGCTGAATCGTCTTTAGTGGCTTTTGTCTCGTTTGAAAACGCTTGCTCGACAATCACGGAAGGTGTTTACGCTAAAGATTTTTCTTCAGAAAGTCCTTGAACGTGTTGTAACATGGTGAAGCATGAAGAGTAAAGCCTGTAAACATTTAGCACTTTGACTAATAAAAGTGTTAAGCGTGTGGCGGATGTTTCGGAGGAATGATTTCCTCAAGCTCGCGCACCATGAAACTCAACGTCACGAGTGATAAAGCAGAAGGGCCTTTAGGTAGCTGTTCAATTCCTCTCGCCATTCTGCTTATCTACTGTACCTGATGTTGTTTTTCTTGAGATATGAATGAAGCGTCTCACAGGTGCCGAGGGAAACTTGCTTGTGTTTTGGTGTGTGACAAGAAATAGCCTGTGAGAGGGGTTTCATGATTAAATTGTGAGCGAAAACATTGCTCAACCATGTTGCAGACCAATGTGAGACTAATGTTTTTCTTTTAACCCTTTCTATTTACGCAGGTCTTGTAAAGCTCGGGGTCCACTGTGTCACATGTCAGAAAGTCGCCATAAAGATTGTAAACCGAGAAAAGCTCAGCGAATCCGTGTTAATGAAGGTAAGATTTCATTTTTTGCTTTTGGAGATGTCAGCTTTACACACAAGAACGGTCTTGTTTTTCTTAAAGGGGTCATGTTATGCTCTTTCACAAAGTCTTTATTTTGTTTCGGGGTGAACTAGAACATGCTCTCATGCTTGTTGGTTCGAAAAACATATTATTTTTCACATAATTTACATTGTTACAATAGCTTTCTCCCCAGGCTGGCACAAACGGCTCGATTAGTTCTAGGTTTGATGAAGGTCCGCCTTCTGGAAAACGAAATGTGTTGTGATTGGTTAGCAGTCCCACTGCGTTATGATCGGCGAACAGCTTAGACGGCGTTTCAGTCCTGCCTCCACATTGGTTCGCTACAGGAGGCTTTTATTTCCATCAGTCCAAAACAAGTCCAATAAAGTGTATTATGACAGTAATACAATAAAAAGTTACGCTAAAAAGTTCTCTAAAGCTTTAAAAATGACTAAAAGCACCATAAAAGTAATAAAACGTGCAATATATTTCAAGTCTTCTGACGTTATATTGATAAAAAGGTGTGAAAAAAGATTTTAAGTCACTATTCACTGAAAAACTTCCTCTCCAAAATAGTTTGCATGTGTTCAAAAATATTTCTTCTTTCTTAAAGAAATAGTCAAACTTATCTCTTATCAAATTCTTTATGATTTACTTTCTTCCGTGAAACACAAAAGGAGAAATTTGCAGAATGGTAACGCTGCTCTTTTCCACACAATGACATTGAATGGCGACCAAGAGCTCTTAAGTTTTAAAAATGACCAAAAGCAGCATTAAAGCGCTGAAAAAAGAAACGTGTACCACGTGACCACGTGCCGTTTCAAATACTGTCTGAACAATATTTTATATTTAGATTTTGTGTGAAAAAATAAATTAATTAATTAATGATTGACAATTTTTCCCTCTGCTGCAGCTTGTAATAATATTTTAGATATTGGTTGCAAATGAAACATCTTCTATGAATATTAATAATTTATCTGAATATTAACAATTAGATTAACGCTTCCCATTTCCATATAAGTCAATAGTGACCAATTTCCAAAAATGACAAAAAGCACCATAAAATTGTGAATTAATCTCTATATATTTCAAGTTTTCTAAAATTATATAATAGTTTTTTTTTAATGTAAGTTGTTATTCAGTGAAAATCTTCCCCTTTGCTGCAGCTCACAAAAAAAAAAAAAAAAAAAAAAAAAAAAAAAAAAAAAAATATATATATATATATATATATAAGAAGAGAAGAGAAAGGGTCCCACATTAATTTTATTATTATTTTTTTTAATGAATATTTATAATGTATAATCAGAGTATTTTTTAAAAAGTACTTTTTTCCGTGAAACACAGGAGACATTTAGCAGAATGGTCAAATCCAGCTTTGATCACAAAAATAAATTACATTTTACAATATATTCAAATAAAAAACATTTTTTTTAAATTGCAATAATATTTGATTTGATTTCTGTTTTTTTATGTACATTTCTAACAAATATAAGATTTTTATTTTATTTTATTTTATTTATTGTTTTATTAAATTTTATTTTAAATAAATTAATTCAGCTTTGATCACAGAAATAAATTACATTTTACAATATATTCAAATAAAAAAAAACTGTTATTTAAAATTGCAGTAATATTTCACAATATTACTGATTTTATTGTATTTTAACCCAATTAATTTAGCAAAAAGCAGTTTTGAAAGTTCATACTTGTCTAATAAACCAAATTTCATCCAGTTTTGAGTGTTTTTGACCAAAAATGACAAAAAACACCATGAAAGTGTGAATCAATCGCTATATATTTCAAGTCTTCTGAAATTATATAATAGTTTTTTTGCAAAAAAAATATTAAAATGTAAGCTGTTATTCGGTGAAAATCTTCCCCTTTACCGCAGCTCACAAAAATATTTTTAATATATATTTTTTTAAAAAGAAAGAGAAAAGGTCCTGCATGATTTTTTTTTTTTCTATGAATATTTCTAATTTATAATCTGAGTATTTAGAATGTACTTTTCCCATGAAACACAGAAGGAGAAATTTAGCAGAATGGTAATGTTGCCCTTTTCCATACAATGAAAGTGAATGGTGAACAAGTTCCTTCAAGCTTTAAAAATTGCAAAAATGCTCTCATTTCCGCCTCGTCTTTATTCTAAAGCCGTTCCAAAATAAAGATAAAACAAATGAATTAATGAATAAACAGCGTGTATGATCACATATTTATTGCCTGTAAAACTATACTCTGGGTAATAGTTGGCCCATAATGATCTCCTCTGATAAAAGCAGTCATGGGAACACAGAAACCGAAACTGGAGACGAAAGATCCTGATTAAGGATAATTGTCTTTCAAGGGAGGAGTATTAAAATATGAGATGCTTGTTATTGTTTCGAAACGGGGGCAGGCTTGTGGAATGCCATAATATTCGCGTATCCCCAAATACGTATGCTTAAAATGTATAATTTTAGATGAAAACCTAGTGCAAACTGTTTTCCTTTTGCTTCAGCGGATATTAATGAGAAAGGAATTTGGCCGGGGATGAGCAGCAATAAATAAACTCAGCAAGATTAGAGACTTTAAACACTGCGATTCTTTCAGATATTTGCACATTCGAGCTTTCGCCAGAAGGCAGAGGACCAAATTAAGATCTTGCTGGAAACAAACAACACCTGAGGCTCAGAGATTTATACACACACACACACACACACACACACATATGTTTTGATTTTTAAATATATCAACGTAAACTAAATGATCGAAAATCTGAAATAAAATAGGATTTTTAAAAAATTGTTTTAGTAATGTAAATGTTTTCAAGGTTTTAGTTTGTTAATTATAGTACAGCACCCCTGCATTAAACTAAGCAAAAATGTTCTGTTTTTTTTTTTTTTTATTTTTTTTTTTTTTTAGTTTTATTAAACTTTTGGTTCATTAATGGATCCTGGGGCGAACAAAGTATCATTATAAAAAAAGAAAAAGAAAAAAAAGTAATAATGACTCTATCAAATGATGCTGAAAAATAAATGCTGAAAATCCAGCTTTGATCACACAAATTAATCGCATTTTAAAATATCTTCTAATAGAAAACAGTTATTTGAAATTACAATAGCATTTCACAATATTACCGTTTTTTATTTATTTTGACACGTTTATAATAAAAAAAAATATTTCTTTCTTTCTTTCTTTTAAATATATATTTAACCCAAAAAAAGTAAGACATTTATTGGGTCATTTATAATTTTATGATTGATTTCTGTTTTTCTTTTTTAAGTACTTTTCTAAGATTTTAATTTAAATTTGTATTTAATTTTGTTATTTCATTTATCATTTTATGATTGATTTCTGTCTTCTTTAAGTCATTTTCCAACATTTATAATAGGATTATTTAATTTAATTTAATTTAATTTAATTTAATTTTATTTTATTTTAAGCAGCAAATCAGTATATTTGAATGATTACTGAAGGATGATATACACTGAAAACTGGAGTAATGTTGCTGAAAATTCAGCTTTAATCACAGAAATAAATTACATTTTAACATATATTCAAATAGAAAACAGTTTCGTGAAATTGCAATAATATTTCACAATATTACTGTTTTTAATGTATTTTAACCCAAAACATTTTAAATAACTGTTTTTTTATATATATATTGTTTATTTCTGTGATCAAAGCTGAATTTAAAATAAAGTAAAATAAAAAAAATAAAAAAATAAAATAAAATATTTATTATTAAAATAAAATAATATAAAATTAATCTTATTATAATTGTTGGAAATGAAAGCTGAATTTAAAATAAAATAAAATATAATAAAATATTTATTATTTTGAAAAATTAAATATAAATAAATAAAATATAAAATTAAGTACTAAATTATAAAGTACTAAAAAATAAAGTTATTAAAAACAAAACAGAAATTAATCATAAAACTATAAATGACCCAATAAATTGGCGCAATATTTTATTATATTTTATTTTATTTTCAATTCAGCTTTAATCACAAAAATAAATTACATTTTACAATATATTCAAATAAAAAAAGTTATTTGAAATTGCAATAATATTTCACAATATTACTGATTCTAATGTATTTTAACCCAATAAATTTAGCCAATTTATTGGGTCATTTATAATTTTATGATTAATTTCTTTTTTTTGTTTGTTTGTTTGTTTTGTTTTGTTTTGGAATTACTTTCCCAACAATTATAATAAGATTAATTTAATTTAATGTAATTTTATTTTAATTTTTTTTAAATAATAATTTAATTTTAATTTTAATTCAGCTTTGATCACAGAAATAAATTACATTTTACAATATATTAAAAAAAAAAAAAAAAACAGTTATTTGAAATTGCAATAATATTTCACAATATTACTGATTTTACATGTTCAAAAGTCCATAACATTACCATTTTACCTTATTCAGAAAACATTACAATTCTTTAACACACATTTTCCACTCCACATCTAGCAGCTCATTATTCAAGCACAGCTTTCTGATCACAACAGCCAATCAGAGCCCCTCACAGAGCAAACAAGCCCCATATCTGAGTCTCATCAGCACCAACACCGCCACATGAACTCCAAACCACCCGCCCGCACTTCACAAACAATGAAGACAATTCAGCGCACACTAATCAGATGTTCCTCAGGTCTAAACAGTCATCATTTATTCCACATTTTGCATAAATAATGCATGCACCACCCCGTCTGAACAAGTTTAATGCGACTACAACAGATATTACAATATCCAGCCGTTGTTTCCACGTAATTACGTTGGCATGAAGTAAAAGTCGATTCGAGCAGCCACCAATTTATCTCCACATGGGTTTGAGAGATGAGGGGGTGGATTGTCAGGGTTATTTTGGACAGCATGTGTGTGTGTGTGTGTGTTTGCGTGTGATTTGGTGCGCTGTCTAACTCTTGGCTTTGACATTCTCATTGTCGTCCTCCTGTCACCGAGATGAATATGGGCTATCCCAGCACCTGTCTCTCCTCTCATGCCTGCGCCTCCAGACCAGCATTGCAAATGTCACCTTTTTAAATGCAAATGTTGCATTCTCTGTTTCCGTCCTGGCACCTCGGTCCAGACGCCGCGCACCGCCGGGAATGAGATTCCCGCAGTCATTCTCTGGAGTGTCCACACCTCTGCTTTTATATAGAGGACGTAACTGCATGAGGTCCACACAAACACACGTGGCCAAATTCGCAGCAGCCGTGTCGGAGGATTATAAGAAAGAGGATTAGATCAAAAAAAGATGAGGTTATGGAAGCTATGAGCGTTAGATAAGGATTTCAGTTTGGGCTTAAAGACACAGTTCAAGCAAACATGGAACTCAATTTATTTTATTCACTCGCTTTTGTAAATTTTCTTAGCTTTTGTCATTCAGTATTATTATTATTATTTATTATATATATATATATATATATATATATATATATATATATATTTTTTTTTTTTTTTAAATATATATTTGGTTATTTTGTTATTTCAGTATTTATATACCATTATAGTAATTTTGAATTAGGTTTTGTTTGTATTATTATTTTCATTAATTATTTATTAATTATTAATTGTTTTATTTTATTTTATTTTATTTTATCAATAACAATTATTTGATTATTTTAGTACTTCGATATTTATATACCATTTATATACCACACCATTGTATTTATTAGTATTTTGAATTAGGTTTTATGTTTTTATTTTATTTTATTTTTTATTGTTTAATAAAATAATAATACTAATACAGTATTTTATTTTACCAAAAACAATTTTTATTAGTTTTAGTTTTAGTTTTAACAATAACGCTGGATTTTCTCAGTTCATGCCCACTTTCACTGTATGGAAAAAAGCAACTAAACTTCTCATGTAATCCATGGGTGAAAACACACACACAGTTTTGAAATAACATGATTGTAAAAATATATATATATTTATTTATTTATTTTGGTTATTTTAATACTTAAATATTTATATACTATTATAGTATTTATTAGTATTTGAATTGGGTTTTATGTTTATATTTTCATTTACATTTTTATTTTTTTTAGAAATTATTTTAACCAGAAACAATTTATTTTTATATAATTATAATTAATTATAAAAAAACATATTATAATTATATTATATTTTATATATTATAAACTTATCCTTATGTAATTCATGCATGAAAAATGCACAGTTTTGGAACATAATTGTACTTTTTTTTTGATGAACTGTCCATTTATTTATTTATTGCCCATGATGAATGGATACACTGACATTTTGTGGGTTTGTGTTTGTCTAAATTGTGACAGAACTGACTTTGAGGGAGCTTCACATGTGTTTTGCATTGCCACAAATGAATGAATGAATGAATGAATGAATGAATGAATGCTTAGCATCATGCTGTCAATTATGAGTCACCTTCTTAATGTGCTTCACGTGAGGAGTGGTGAAATTGCTGCCAACGAGTTGAGCTTTTCAAATCACTCACTTCCTTTTTTTAGCATACCACGGAAGGTAGCTGACTACGTAAACACTATATAGCAATGCGGCTCATGAATCTTTGGAACAGAGCTTGCGAGTGTGTAACTGATGGTCTCTGTGATTGAACATGAGTGTATAGTGTACGTGTGTGAATGTGAGTGGGATGTGGCGCGTTGTTGAGGCCTCAGGGAATATTTAACATTTGTAAAACCCCTAGCTTATAGAGTTTACATTGACTCATAGCTACGCATACACACACCGTAGTCTGCAGAAAGCAGATAAGTCCCCGTGTGCGTGTGTGTGTGTGTGTGTGTGTGTGTGTGTGTGTGCGTGTGTGTGTGTGTGTGTGTGTGTGCGTGTGTGTGTGTGTGTGTGCGTGTGTGTGCGTGTGTGTGAGTGTGTGTGAGTACACATATATAAATATACATCTGCTTTTCTTCGTGTGAGCAGTTCAGTGCGTCTCTAAAAACTAGAGGTTTAATCTAGATGGCAGGCAAGTTTCAAAGTCGGCCAAGTAAATAGATTAGCATTAGCGTATCAGGGTTTAGAGGGATAAGAAACACAAACACACAACTTTAAACACACACTGGAGTGTGTTTGATCTGGGAGTTTGAGGTAGAGCTATTGCAAGCATACTACATACTTTGGCACTGCAGTATTTAAATGTACTGTACCAAATATATTAGTGCTTTTAAAAAATGGAAGGTACTACTGCATTGTGAACATAATCTGTTTTGTGTGTGTGTGTGTGTGTGTGTGTGTGTGTGTGTGAGAGAGTAAGCTGGCGGCACAGCGAGTGGCTAGTCTGAACATCAGCGCTCTGGTGATTGTGCTTCCTGTGAGCTCTGGGTCTGATTAAAGCTCATTATCCATGGTAACTCGCTCTCTCGCTCTCCTCCACTGACACTGCATCAAAGAGACACAACCAAGTGAATGATAGAGGGAGTGAGGGAAACAGGGAATAGATGGATACAGATAAGGAGACCAAGAGGAACGGAAGGAGAGATGATGTATGTGAGTCAAAGTGCTATTTGAAATTGCAGTTTGATTTTCCATAACACTGGATCTTATACCAATTTGGTATTGTGCTGTATAGGTGGATTTTATACATTGTAGTTCAGAAAGAGGGTGCCTGACAAGGCAATCATCATATCTTGCAGTCCTTAGCCTCAAAGGCCATTGGTGTAGCTTGTGTGATTCATCCCTTGATTGTAGGAGTAGGAACACTACAGTATATTGCAACAAACAGAACAAAGAGTTCCAAGCAATTTAATCGCTGTCAGTGCGAATGCACCTTTGTAGACACCTGGTTATAATTCAGTGACTGAATCAAAATGAGGTGTAGCACTTCTTCTTATGCGGCTTGCAACAGAACTTTCAGCCCACTGAACTCTATTATGATGTATAACTGTAGCCCTCTCAACTACTGATGTGGCATGTTGAATACTTGATTCGCTCCTCGAGCAGTCATACACTCTGTTCCGGAATGAATTATCCCTGCAGAAAAAAAGCTGAGACAGTTTTTCCCGTCGGGTTTGCAGATCTGCGCTGTGCACTCATGAATCAAATAGCTATAGATTCCAGTGTTGCTTTTTTTCATCCACCCTAGTAGAGCCTATCACGCTCTGAACGGGGTATTAGACGCCCTTCGCGAGGAATAAATCATCCCACAATCTGCACCGTCTCCCCTCGGCTTCATCTGGTATTGATTTGAAGCGTCCAGTGACTAGCGTTCAATATCCACTCTGATCTCAGAACAGAGGTACCAATTCAGGCAGCTCCTTGTGAACGCTGTTGGTTTATTTTATTGTTCTGGTCAGGATGCCCTCAATGAAATACTGGAAGACAATCGTTTTCATTTGTGTTACTTTAGGTTGAGAGGTTATGGCACTTACACATTTGAGAAGCCTTTGATGGAGTGTTTGACGGATAGGAATACATAAAATTGTTTGGAGCCTGATGATGGACAAGTGGACCTGTTGGTTTTCCCATTCTTTCAAGGAGTAATCAAACACACCTGATTCAGGCCTTCAGCTTGAGACTCCAAGACCTGAAATGGGTGTGTTGGAAAAAGGAGACATGCAAAATATGCAGGAACATGGCTGGGAACCACTGCGTCAAGGGTTCCCAATCAATTGGATCAAATACAACTGAACCACCTAATTACCATCTTCAGGAGAACTTGAGGGACTGCATGAACAGGGGTATATACGGACCAGTAAACTCCTGTATACACTGCAGAATTTTGGACAAATCCAGGAGTATTACTGACCAGATACAGGAAATACCACGGTTCTGTATAAATGCACCAATTTGGATGTATGTGACTGAGGAATTCTTCTATGCAACAGTCATTTGTTGTAGACATTACAGACAAACGTTGGAGCAGGGCTAGAGCTGAACTTTGCAGGTAGGTTGATCTCCAGGAACAAGACTGGGAACCCCTGGTCTACCTTAACTTCACATGATCAAGCCTCACTTTTGGAAATCCTTGTGGGAATCTTTCAGTTTATAGTGGGTTTGCTGGGTCCTGAAGCAAAACCACCTGGGAGTCATTGCGGGTAGGTAGATCTTCAGGAACAGGATTGGGAGCCCCTGGTTTATTTCAGCATCACAGGATGGAGCCTCACTTTTGGAAATCCTTGTTGAAATCTTTAGATTTATAGTTTGTTTGCTAGGTCCTGAAGCAAAACTAGTTGGGGATCATTGCTTGTAGGTAGATCTCCAGGAACAGGATTGGGAATTCCTGGTCTACATCTACATCACTGTATGGCACCTCACTTTTGAAAATCCTTATTGAAATATTTAGCTTTGTAGTGGGTTTGCTGGTTCCTGAAGCTAAACCTGTTCGGGAAACACTGCAGGTAGTTAGATCTCCAGGAACAGGATTGAGAACCCATGGTCTACATCAGCATCACAGGATGAAGCCTTACTTTTGGAAATACTTGTTGAAATCTTTTAGATCAGAGGTGGCCAGCATCAGTCCTGGGGAGCCACAGTCCTGCAGAGTTCAGATCCAACCATAATCAAAGACACCTGAACCTACTAATCAAGGTCTAAGGGTTAACAGAAAGCTACAGGCAGTTTTTGTCAAGGTTGGATCAAAGCTTTGAAAGATTGTGGCTCTCCAGGACCAACACTGGCCACCCTGCTTTGGATTTATAGTGGGTTTGCTGGGTCCTGAAGGAAAAACAGTTTTGAACCATTTCAGGTAGGTACATCTCCAGGAACAGGACTGGGAACCACTGGTCTACATCAACATCACAGGATGCAGCCTCACTTTTAGAAATCCTGGTTAAATCCTTAGATAATGGTGGCCAGTGTCGGTCCTGGAGAGCCATGGTCCTGCAGAGGCCTCAAAGACACCTGAACATACTAATCAAGGGGTTACTAGAAAGCTACAGGCAGGTGCAGGTTTTTTCGTCATGGTTGGAGCAAAACTCTGAACCCAGGACCAACATTGGCCACCCCTGTTTTATAGTGGGTTTACTGGGTCTTGAAGCAAAACCAGTTGGGAATCACTGGCATAAACCAGGGGTAGGCAACCATGCTCCTAGAGGGCTACGTCCCTGCTAGTGTCAGCCTGAGACGTCATGCCCACTGACCAATGACTAAATGTCTCATATGTAGAGCACACAAAGTGACCCTTCGCAGTTTGGGAGTTTCAAAGTCCTCATGTGATTGGTTGAACTCTTCAGGATCTCTGGAATCTCCTGATCTCTAAATGTCAGATGGCCTGTTGGCTCGTCCTTGGCCAATTAACTCTGCAGGATGGTAGCCATCCAGGAGCAAGGTTGGCTACCTATAGTGTAAACCAGGTGTTTTCAACTCTGGCCCTCAAGGTCCACTTTCCTACAGATTTTAGCTCCAATCCTAATCAAACACACCTGAACAAGCTAATGAAGGTCTTCAGGTGTACTGGCAGGCGAGTTTGATCAAGGTTGGAGCTAAACTCTGCAGGAAAGTGGGCCTCGAGGGCCAGAGTTGAAAACCCCTGGTGTAAACTCTACTTAGCTTATGCAGGAAAATCAAGTATTTAGAGATTATCTTGATGCTTCAAATATGGAGTAGAACACAGTTGGGTTGATTTTAAAATAGGAATGCATGCACAAAAATGGAAAATGAGTTGGGAGAGGTAGATGCGAAGTGAGTGATGTGAACTGAGAGAGGGAGAATAAGCGAGAAAGAGAGAAACAGGGAAATGGAATGGAGAGGTCTGTCGAGGCTGGAGTAATTGCCCCCTGAAGCAAATAATTGAGGCGGGAGCAGGGTGAGGGGTGGGGGTGGGTAAAGCATGACCTTGTGCCCCATAACTCCTGCAATACTACAGATAGATGGAGAGAGAGAACCCACCGTCAGCCTACATTGCCTAAAAAGGAGAAATTAAGACAAGAATAGCCAATGTTGGGAATCATGGCTGTTTCACATGATTTGTGTCAATGTTCCGTAGTGCACTGAACTACATCCAAGTGTCAAGCTACATTGGTGCCCCCGGTCCAGTGTTGTGTGAAAGTCAGTCACAGGAATACAACGTACAGGTCAAACAATATTAACTTTAATTCTATTTGCCAGTGATGTTGAAGTGCAGCCAATGATTACTGGATTTTCTGAGACTAACCCTGTGCTTATGTAGAAATAGTGACTTGTACAAAACAGTTTTGAAGGCATATTGTGATCTTCATAAAATAAGCATCATATATACATTATTCAGCGTATACTTTTATTAGTTTATGATTTGTGACCATGGACCACAAAATCAGCCATAAGTGTCAGTTTTTGAAATTGAGATTGATACATCATCTGAAATCTGAAAAAATAAGCTTTCCATTGGTATATGGTTTGTTAGGATAGAACAAGATAGTTGGCCAAGATACAACTATTTGAAAATCTGGAATCTAAGGGTGCAAAGAAATCTAAATATTAAGGAAAATCACCTTTAAATTTGTCCAGATGAAGTTCTAATTAAGTTAAGTTAAAATATATGAACAGTAAGAAAATATACTTAAATCTTTACTTAATATCCTAATAATTTTTGGCATAAAATAAAAATCGATCATTTTGACCCATACAATGTATTGTTGGCTATTGCCAAATATACCTGAGCTACTTAAGACTGGTTTTGTGCTCCAGGGTCACATTTATCCTGGATATTTACATAAATAAACAGTAAAATGGCACATTTTCTTGACAAATGCGTTAAAGCCAGATTGTTACACATATGCGACTTTGGCATTTTGTCCAAAACTTGTTTTACTCTTGTACAATACTGCACTTCAAAAAAGTGCCTCTGAGAATGTACATAAATAAATTATGCACATAAATAAATTAAGGCACATAAATAAATTAAGGTTGTGGATTGATTAAAAAATGTTGGCACGGTTTTTCTGTGATTAATAACAATTAATTGCACCTAAAAACCCTTGTAATCGTAAATGTTGACACATTGAATCCCCAGATTATTGTAGAATAAACAAAAATGAAGTAATGTTTATTTAATGGCATCATTTGATCAAGTATATGTAATCAGGGATATATTGATACCTCTATTAAATAGATTACTAATACATTTCCTATACTTAAATTATTATTATTTTTCTTTTAAGTAATTGTAGCCATCATTTAGGCCTAAAGGGAGTAAGTTATATTAATTGTGTTAATTATTTTCAACATGTTAAACAGTCCATATTAATTTCAGAAATTAATCATTTTTTCCCCAGCTCTAAAATAAGTATAAAAATACACAGACATAGATATAAAGTATTGATGCAATATTATTAGAAAAAAATCAGCCCAGCACCAGACTTGACCTGAGGCTTGTACAATTGCATGAAGTCTGTACTGTGTATTTTTTGGGTTTGTAGATTTTTAAGCTTTTGAATGTGCACTATTATGTGAGTCTGAGCCATTCATTCCTCATGTGACAGAAAGATGAGACGCATAGAAAACATTCCTTGGGAGAGTGAGAAAATGCGAAAAGCATCAAACGGAGTAGGAAAAGTAAGTCATTGAGAAGCAGAAAGCTACCACTTGATGGAGGGAACGCGAAAAAGGAGAAGTTTTCCCAAACAGCTCAGATGAAAGAGTGGGAGCGATAGATGAATCACGGCTGGCTCTAATCAGGTTATCCTGACACTGGGATGACAGTGCAAGCTTTCCCCCCCTCCGCCTTCATTTCGTTCCACACCGCCAAATGATTATAGATGCTCCCTTCATTTCTCCCAGAGCCACAGAAGTGTCTCCCTGCTGAGGATTCCCAGCCTCTCTCCCTCCCTGCTGCGTTTCCTCCTCATAAAGACCTTAAGCACCCTCAAGTGTTCCACGACTTCTTCACGGATCTTATTTGTATGTTCGTCTTGTCTACCTCCACCCCCACTTTCCTGCTGCAATTTTTTTTATGAAATATGAGACACAAAATGAACTTCTGTGTGCAAGTTTTGAGCTTTGCATACTGTTTACTGTGGATGTTTAATTATTTGATTAGTTGTTCCTAGTTACTTTGGGGGTATTTCAATATCTTTCCTATTACAGATTTTTTTTTTTTTCCTGAAGTCCATGATGTGACCTAATCAATGGAAGGTCATCTGACATTCCACTCTAATTTTGTTCGCCATTCTCTGTAGATTTTCCTCTGTCCTTGACATGAATTCTAGCGAGTATGGATCGTTCCTTGCTGCACTAAATTGGGAATGGATTTTTGTTCCGAAAGGTTTTGCACCGCTTGAAATGTCAGAGACCAATGCAGTTTCTGAATGTCTGAAATTGCCGAATTACTGTGGGTATTTTTGAAGTTCAGATTACTTTTGCAGCTGGTCACTCCAACACAGTAAATCACCACTGCCATAAACTTTTCACTTTCTCTGTCTATCTCTTTCTGATCTTTGTTTGCAACTGTGTTACCTCAACCCTCTTTTTACAAAATGAAACTTGTGTCGCGGTGTTCTTTCATGTCAAGAGACTGCGAAGACCACAACACTTGATAAATTTTGGACTGATGTAGCTGGTGGTTTAAGCAATTTTACAGAACAATCAATATTTTTATCTCTTAAACCACATTCACTTTATTGCCAAGGGTTGCCAGGTCTGGGTATATCCTGTGACTACTCTGACAATTTCTGTCATGGTTTTCCACATATGTGACCCTGGACCACAAAACCAGTCATAAGGGCCATTATGAGATTGGGATTTTCCATAATAATGGAACAAAAGTTATGATAGGACAATATTTGGCCAAGATACAACTACTTGACAAACTGGAATCTGGGAGTGCAAAAAAATCTAAATATTGAGAAAATCACCTTTAAAGTTGTCCAATTGAAGTTCCTAGCAATGAATATTACTAATCAAAAATTAAGTTTTTAATGTATTTATGGTAGGAAATTTACAAAATATCTTCATGGAACATGATCTTTACTTATATCCTAATAATTTTTGCCATAAAAGAAAAATGTATTATTTTGACCCATGCAATGTATGGTTGGCTATTGCTACAAATATACCTGTGCTACTTACGACTAGTCATCTTTCTATATCCCTGCATATGTGGACAAAGACAATTCATATAGTACAGTAAAATGCCTCTCATTAACATCCATTTGTTGTTGCTTGATCATGATGCTGCTCATTTGCATTAAGTTATAATTTTCTCAACCTGGTCACTACTGCTGTCACTGGAAATCACAAGCTCTCATTTAAAATGAATGACTTTCCATCTCTTTGATGCTTTATGTCACTGTCAATGTGAATAGGTTATATTTCTTTAGGCGTATTTTAACAAATCTTGATTCTACCTTGATCTTTACAGGTTACAGTTTGAAAAATTCTTCAAGTAATCTTGATAATGAGATCTGTTCTTGCTCAGGTGATGGAAGACCCATATTTAATTTGACACTAATGAAGACAAGCCTATGAAAGATAAATATCCACTGAAATCGGTTGCAATTATTGTGAACCATTTGACATGTCTTGCTTTAAATCCTTTCGTCAGTTTTTTGTTGATTTTTTAGTTTTGCTGAGGTACCAGTCATCTAAATAATAGTGATCTTGCTGCAGGACAGAAGAAAAAGACAAATAATTAAAACCTTGCCACCCACAACCAAGGTTATCTTGGTCCACGCAGGGTTAAATTTCATGCCGTTCCATCTTTATCATGGCCTCATTTATGGCAATTGGTCCTTCTGGACCATCTTGGCGTTTGGCAGCTTGTGCTAATAAGCGTGTTGAAGTGTTTTGCTTAACATCATTCCGACTGACCACCCTCAGGTTGGTGGTGGGTGTGAAATGTGGATTCTGCTGGTGAGAGCTAATGAGTGGTGACTGCTCCCTGCAGATTGAAAGCCCTAATTGCTCAATCATGCTCAAGTTCCAGTGCTTCAGGAATCCTGATATTCCTTAAGGGCTCATGGCCAAAGCTGTCCTCCATTTTAAATGTGTCAATAGGCACTTGTGCCAAGCTCTTTCCAGACAGGAAAACAATTGGCAGTCAAGTTGAGCCAGAAGGAAACATGTAGCAACACCAATACAAATCACTGAAGCTTTATTGACCAAGTATTTGGTCTGGAACTGCCAGAATAACTCAAACCTAGACTGAATTTACTCTTTACCCCAAGCTTTTCAACAAATAATAGAAGACTTTTCAATTGTAGTGACCTGTTAAAAAAGAAATAACCTATGAGATGTCACTTGGCTATAGGTCTGACTATAATGGTCTGACCAAGTTATATTGATCGTTTCAGCCTCTAGAAGGCTTAACCTCATCATTGACCTGCTGGCCAGCCGAGGCTATCAAGATCTATAGAAAGGAATGTGAACTTCATCCACTTTGCTCAGAGGACCATTTATTCTCAAGTTTGTAAAAGTAGTGCTCTCTCTTTTTGGATGGCTTTTGCATCCAAAAAGACCTAGAGGGCAGACGAATTGCAGTTATTTTCCCATAGCAGGTAATTTGATTTGAAATTAGATGTGTCTGGGCCTGTTCAAAGCTTTTTGACCCCTACTATCATTCACCAGCTTTCCATTCCTTCACCTTATATTCAATACAGTTATCCCAGTCGTGTTTCAAATCATCCAAATATGATGGTGCTGACCTCAAGCCCAATTTAGCCAAGGGCAGTAGATCTGTTCTGGTCCTCCCCATTCAGCATTACCTATGTAGAGGATTCCCTGGATTTGACCTGCGGCGCTTCTGTTTAACCGTGATAAAAAAAGGCTCGGAATGATAAATCATTCCCATTATTCTCCATGCGCTCACGGGAAAGGGTGCCGTGTGGAATGAAACCTCAGATGACCTTTCTCCTCAGCACTAGACATCATAAACCATTAGACTCCATTATGGACAAGGTCATAAAAGTATATGTCCGTTAGCACCGACTAGCGGCTGCCATCAGAGCTTAAATTGACAGCATGATGGAGTTGTCATTGCTTGTCAGCTCGGTGATTGGGAGAGGGGCTTTTTCCGAAAGAAGCAGTTTCAGATTTGAGCTTGATTAAAGGAAGCAAGACTGCGTTCTTAGAGGAGCAAGAGTGGGTATCCTGCAAGAATTGGGCTGGTCGTAGTGGTAGAAGGAGTGGTAGTGTGGTGTCCCATACTCGGAATTTGTGATCTGCATTTCAGCCATCCAAGTGCACACTCACATCAATGAGTAATGAACATACACATACACTGTGAACACACACAAGGAGCAGTGGGCAGGGTGGGCATATACATAAACCGCCCAGAGCAGTGTGTGGATAGGGAGTTAAGCCCAGTTAAGCCCAGTTGCTCAAGACAAGTGGTATTGATGGTGGAAGGGAGCGCTGTTCTTTCACTCCCTCCACCTACAATCCCTGCCAGTACTGAGACTCAAACTCATGACCTTTGGGTTACAAGTGGGCAAGGAGCCAGTTGAGCCTAGCTAGGGGTTCGGTGCCTTGCTCAAAGGTCTCACCTCAGTTGTGGTATAGAAGGTGGAAGAAAGCGCTTTTCATTCACTCCCCCCACTTACAATCCCTGCCGATACTGAGACTTGAACCTGTGATTTTTGGGTTACAAGTGGGCAGGGAGTTTGGGCCCAGTTGAGCCCAGTTGTGGTATTGAAGGTGGAAGTGAGCGCTGGTGGAAGTAACCCACAACGTTTGGGTTAGAAGTCTGACTTTCTAACCATTAGGCCACAACTGCCTCTGAAGTAAGTGAATAGTATCAAAATATCTCTATGATATAGTCATCAGATCTGTTCTCTTTCTGTAGTTACATCGAGCTGATCCAGGCATGGTGTTTTCGGATCGATCATCGTTTCTGAGGTATTGATGATGCACCCTTGTTAGGATCTTGGGATTCGCGGTAAAGGAGATGAGCACCGCTGAGATCGTGCCGATGTGAATGCGAGTGTGCAGTAGGGTAGTGCTTTCCATCTCAAATAAAGTCAATCTGAGTGCAATTTACTCTTGGTAAAAGCAGGTCAGAAATCTAATACAGCATGCTGTTATTGACTACCCATAGCTCTGTTAATCCTACATACAATCTTATAGTGCCTGCTCTGGTAGAGATAACATCACTTACACGATGGACCTTGTTTTGACAGCAGCTCTTGGTGAAGAAATGCTGTTTTGATTTGTTGTATATTTAAGGTCTTTCTTGAAGCCTTTCCTATTTGAAGTGAACCTGGAGACGAAATCTACTTGTCTCTCACATTGTTCTATACACTCTCACAGACTTGTCTCAGCTGATTTCTGAATTGCTGCATTAGTTTCCTCTGGTGCAGTGTGCTTTAAATCAAGAGGAAAAAGATGAGTAGGCAGCATTCTGCCGTCTTGGACCGGAATCTGTAGATTATCCTGACAAGGAGGCGAATCGGAATCCCTCAGTACTCCTGAAACATGCCAACAAATGTCACACAGCCGAGCTGATCCCAGAGCAGCGAGTTAAACAGGAGAAGCATAACAGCCTTCCGGCTGCTGCCTGTACAAATAAAGGGCGACACACAGCACACAGAAGCAAATCAAGACGCAGGGGCCTTGTGTGTATTTGCATGACCTTGAAACTAACTGTTTGGGCAGGTAGCACTTCATCTTGCCTGGTGTTTGTCCCGTCGGTAAGGTTTTATGGATTCAGGACGTTATCCTTCGCTATCTGATCTTCAGGGAAAAAAAGAGTCTAAGTACACTTTGCAGAAGGACGAATGCAGTCAAACTCTCAGAGACAACTTCCTTTTGCTACTGCGGCTCACTAGAGACCCATTTGATTGACAGCTATAGTATTATTAAGAGAGACCATTCTTCTGATAATTGCCTTAAATAATAACACACATAAGGTTGGGAACTGAGTTCCTATTCAGAACTAGTTACATTTAAA
Organism: Garra rufa; assembly: GCF_049309525.1. Taxonomy (NCBI): domain Eukaryota; kingdom Metazoa; phylum Chordata; class Actinopteri; order Cypriniformes; family Cyprinidae; genus Garra; species Garra rufa. Next base: position 29,780,342 of record NC_133385.1, on the reverse strand, counting down.
AAAAAATGATAATGAATTTACTGTGTAACGCAGAATGTCAGAATTTGCACGCCTTAATATAGGAGTACATGAACACATGTATACAGTTGAGGTTAAACGTTTACATACACCTTGCACAGTCTGTAACATTAATTATTTGACCAAAATTAGAGGGATCATACAAAATGCATGTTATTTTTTATTTAGTACTGGCCTGAGTAAGATATTTCACATAAAAGACGTTTACATATAGTCCACGAGAAAAAATACAGCCTTCTGTTCTTCAGAAAAATCCATCAGGTCCCACAAATTTTGTGTTTTTTCAGCATTTTTGTATATTTGAACCCTTTCCATCAATGACTGTATGGTTTTGAGATCAATCTTTTATCACTAAGGACAACTGAGGGACTCATATGCAACTATTACAGAAGATTCAAACGTTCACTGATGCTCCAGAAGAAAAAAAAAAACAATGCATTAAGATCAAGGTAACTATCTTCTGTAGCTTCTGAAAGGTAGTATTAAATGAAAAAAAAAAAAAAAGATATTTAGGCAAAATAAGAAAAATGAAAAAATCTTCATTCTTTTCAAAAGTTTACACCCTTGGCTCTAAATGCATTGTTTTTCTTTCTGAAGCATCAGTGAGTGTTCGAACCTTCTGTAATAGTTGCATACGAGTCCCTCAGTTGTCCTTGAAAAGATGGATCTCAAAATCACAGTCATTGTTGGAAAGGGTTCAAATACACTTAAAAAATGTTGAAAAACCAAAGAATTTGTGGGACCTGAAGGATTTTTCTGAAGAACAGCAGGTAGTTTAGTTGTTCAGGACAAACAAGGGAATCATGAACAACTACATCTAAACCAAAAAACAAAACAAAAACAAACACACAGCTGTGGATCATTCAGGTAACAACACATAGGGCCCTGAACACAAGGTTTTTAGCTCAGTGGTACAATATACCAGTCCCCCGCCCTTCCTTGCACTTCCCCTCCAGTTATCTTTGTCTTTGTCACCGCTGTGCAATGCTAACAGCTGTGTTCACACCGTCATGGCTTCTGCTCACTGCAAAGAACATTCACACTCAGCACATGTTGTGTTAATGAGGAACAGAGATGCGGCTAAGGCCCAGGGCACCAACATGGTTCGCACCATCAGCACCACAACTGGGGAATAGATACGCTCCGGCTTAACTCAGCCCAAACGTCCCCCCTGTTTTCCAGGACTATGCAACTTGCCAAAATCTGAAGCAGAATCAGAGGAATAGTGATAAAATGGTCTCAGATCAAATGGCCAAATGCAACTTTGATTCACGGTTGTCAGTCTGTCGCTCCCTTTCTGATCTCATGGTACGTAAAGGGCTCTTGGTCTTGAAAGTGAGTGATAGAGCTCTGGGATTCCATGATGAAGGGAATGAGATAGGAGAGGAAAAAGAGGAAAAAATGGCAGCACAGCATCATGATACTACTACGGGTCCTGCAGGGCTCAGTTTCTGAACGTGGTTGCTGATTGTTTCATCATGTAATGCTTCACTTTTTCCTTTTAGTTGCAGTGAGACTAGATATTCCTCCATTGTGAAGCTAGCAACATTTCATTTGACATGACAGCATGTCCATCTTCACTAGTTTGGTGGATGAAATAATTTCTCATGTTCTGTTCTGCAAGGTCTTGATCAAACTCCTGTGCTTCTTGGACATTAGGTCTTTTCTCAGTTTTCTTTATCAATTCCTATTGCAATAAATAATAAATTATCTTTATTTTTCAACGTCAAAACTTTAGCCATCAAAACTATATGAGTGCTTAACAGCACAGCAAGTTTATATCTCACATTTCTGACTTTATAACTCGCAATTGCAAGTTTATATCTCAATTCTGAGAAAAAAAAGTCAGAATTGCATGTTTATATCTCAAAATTCTGACTTCATAACTCGCAATTGCGATTTTATATCTCAATTCTGAGGAAAAAAGTCAGAATTGCAAGTTTATAGCAAGCAATTCTGAGAAATAAAGTCAATTGCAAGTTTATATCTCACATTTCTGACTTTATAACTCGCAATTGCAAGTTTATATCTCAATTCTGAGGAAAAAAAGTCAGAATTGTGAGTTTATATCTTGCATGTCTGACTTTATAACTCAGAATTGCAAGTTTAAATCACGCAATTATGAGAAAAGTCAGAATTGCACATTTATATCTCAAAATTCTGACTTTATAACTTGCAATTGCGAGTTTATATCTCAATTCTGAGGAAAAAAGTCAGAATTGCAAGTTTGTATCTCAATTCTGAGAGAAAATGCCAGAATTGCAAGTTTGTTTCACACAATTTTGAAAACAAAAAGTTAATTGTGAGTTTATATCTTTCATGTCTGACTTTATAACTTGCAATTGCAAGTGTATATTTTAATTCTGAGGGAAAAAAAGCCAGAACTGTGAGTTTGTATCACACTATTCTGAGAAAAAAGTTAATTGCGAGTTTATATCTCGCATTTCTGACTTTAGAACTCGCAATTGTGAATTTATATCTCAGTTCTGAGAGTGTCAGAATTGCGAGTTTATATCTCAAAATTCTGAGAAAAATGTCAGAATTGGAAGTTTGTATCACGCAATTTTATGAAAAAAGTCAATTGCAAGTTTATATCTTGCATTTCTGACTTTATAATTCACAATTGCATGTTTGTATCACTTAATTCTGACTTCATTTCTCAGAATCGCACATTTATATTTCACATTTCTGACTTTATAACTCGCAATTGCAAGTGTGTATCTTAATTCTGAGAAAAAAGTCAATTGTGAGTTTATATTTTGCATTTCTGACTTTATATCTTACAATTGTGAATTTATTTCTCAATTCTGAGAACAAAAGGTCAAAATTGCACGTTTGTATCGCGCACTTTTAAGGAAAAAAGTCAATTGCAAGTTTATATCTCACATTTCTGACTTTATAACTCACAATTGCAAGTTTATATCACTTAATTCTGACTGTATAAGATATACACTTGCAATTGCGAGTTAAATCTTAATTATGAAAAAAAAGTCAGAATTGCGAGTTTGTATCAGTTCTGAGAAAAAAGTCAATTCCGAGTTTTAAAGTCAGAAATGCAAGATATAAGCTCGCAATTGACTTTTTTCTCAGAATAGTTTAACACAGTTTATATCTCTAGTTTATAGTCTAGTTTATATCTCGTTTATAGTCTAGTTTATATCTCAATTCTGAGAAATAAAAAGTCAATTGTGAGTCATCTCTGACTTTACAACTCGCAATTGCTGGTTTATATCATGCCATTTTGACAAAAAGTCCGAATTGTAAGATTAAAAGTCGCAATTACCTTTTTTATTTTTATTCAGTGGCGGAAATGTGCTTCCATAGAATATCTTTATTTTTCCAGGACAGGATTGTCAAATTCTATTGATTAATAAGGTTGACTTGGAGATTTTAGCTGTTCTTTAGTTGTTTCTAGTTCTAACTTGTTTTTATCTTTAATATTTTAGCAGGCATGCAAAAGATGAATGAAGAGATACAACTTCAGCATGTTGACAGCTAGCTGTAATTTTATTTTGTGGAATATATTTAGAAACTTGAGCTATCCACCAGGTCGGAAAATGTGTAGCTTTGAACATCCCTTCCTGCTGAACCAGCCTAAGCTGATTTGCAGGCCTTAGTTTAAGCTGGTCTTTAGCCCTACCAAACTGGTCTTCCACTAGTCTAACTGATCCCCTTATAGAAATGAACCATGTTGATTACCATTTGTATAACCACAGTACTACTGTGGTTAAACTATGGTTAGTGTAGCAAAACCATAGTTTGTTTGTGGTTGCCTTATGGTAACCATGATTTTTTTTGGTTTTATTTGTAGTACAATCATGGTTAATTTATGTCAGGGCCTGCCTGACCAACTGAAAGTGCTCAAAACCTCTTTAAAACCAGCCAACAGTCCACCTGATCAAGCTTAGAAAACAACATGACACAGCAATATTATCCACTTTTGTAAAACGCTGCATTTCAAGTAGCTAGGGGAAGTAAATTAACATCATTTGTATTAACTGCTTTACAATCGTTACAAGAAACTCTTTATGGCTTGAGAACCCACATATTTTTGTTATGCAATAAAAGCATTTTAAATTAACTCGCAACAATTAATTTACCTTGCTAGCTAAGTAATTACCCTAATTAACTAAAGTAGGAGCAAAGCTGCAGCATTAGAAACCGTATCCATGGGAATGCCTTTGAGCAAGAAAAATTAGCCATCGTTGAAGCTGATTATTATTGCATAAGTACTGGCTTAATTGTTCAGTGCGAACAAATTAGAAGGATTCGGGTCTAAAGTAAAACAACAAAGTTACATCCAATGCACCATGGGAAAAAAAATGGTTGTGTCAAACTCTGAGGTCACATGTCAGTTGAAAAAGACTATTTTCAGAGGCTTGTTTTTAGTGTAATGTTAAACCATTGGATTATTCACCATTTATTTGTTGGATCACAATCACTGTTTTGTCTGTTCTGTGGCTCTGTGTTTGAGAAAAGCTCTTTTTGTAGTTCGTACAGCAGCAGAATTTTACCTCATTAAGATAATTAGGATAACTTCTTTTTATGTCATACTCAAAGCATAGTTTCCACTTACTTCTTGTCATTTTTCTTCTAGCAATGTTGAAAACCAAACACTGGCTGTAGAATACTTCCATTGTAAACAGTGGTGCTAAATCATAGAAATCGACTAAAATCCACTCAGAAGCACCTGGAAAACTCTCACAACACTGGCATTGTGGCATTAGGATATGGAAGAGCATTTCCACCTCTAAATAGAAATATAAAAAAGGTAATTGCGACTTTTTATCTCACAATTCTGACTTTTTTTTCCCAGAATTGCTTGATATAAACTCACAATTGTGAGTTAAAAAGAAACAAAGTCGCAGTTATGAGAAATAAAGTAAAAATTCTGAGATATAAATTTATAATTGCGAGTTATAAAGTCAGAATTGCGAGATATACTTACAATTCTGAGTTCTAAAGTCAGAACTGTGAGATATAAACTTACAGTTCTGAGAAATAAAGTTGCAATTCTAAAAAAAATAGTCAGAATTGGGAAATATAAATTCGTAATTGCGAGTTATAAAATCAGAATAGCAAGATCTAAACTTACAATTCATAGAAATAAAGTCAGAATTGTGAGAATTAAATTCGTAATTGCGAGCTATAAAGTCAGAATTGCAAGATATAAATTGACAATTCTGAGAAATAAAGTTGCAATTTTGAGAAATAAAGAAAGAATTGTGAGATATAAAATTCATAATTACGACTTATGAGAATTTTGAGATATAAACACAATTCTGTGAAATAAAGTCAGAATTGCAAGATATAAAATGACAATTCTGAGAAATAAAGTTGCAATTCTAACAAATATTCAGAATAGTGAGATATAAATTCATAATTGCGAGTTATAAAGTCAGAATAGCAAGATCTAAACTTACAATTCATAGAAATAAAGTCAGAATTGTGAGAATTAAATTCGTAATTGCGAGCTATAAAGTCAGAATTGCAAGATATAAATTGACAATTCTGAGAAATAAAGTTGCAATTTTGAGAAATAAAGAAAGAATTGTGAGATATAAAATTCATAATTACGACTTATGAGAATTTTGAGATATAAACACAATTCTGTGAAATAAAGTCAGAATTGCAAGATATAAAATGACAATTCTGAGAAATAAAGTTGCAATTCTAACAAATATTCAGAATAGTGAGATATAAATTCATAATTGCGAGTTATAAAGTCAGAATTGCAAGATATAAACTTACAATTCTGAGAAATAAAGTCAGAATTGTGAGATATAAATTCATAATTGCAGGTTATAAAGTCAGAATTGCAAGATATTAACTTACAATTCTGAGAAATAAAGTCAGAATTGCGTGATATAAATTCATAATTCTGATTTATAAAGTCAGATTAGCACGATATAAATTTACAATTCTGAGAAATAAATTTGCAACTCAGAAAAAATAGTCACAAATGTGAGATATAAACTCACAATTCTTACTTTTTTCTCAGAATTGTAATATAAATTTGTAGTTGCGAATGGCAATTCTGACTTTTTTTCTCAGAATTGTGTGAGATAAACTCAGTTCTGAGAAATAAAGTTGCAATACAGAGAAATAAAATGAGTTATGAAGTAAGAATTGCGCAAATAAATTTGCAATTGCGAGTCGCATTGGCGATTTTATCTCGCCATTCTGACTTTATTTCTCATAATTGAGTTTACATCATGCAATTCTGAGAAAAAATAATAATTGTGAAATAAAAAGTTGCAATAACATTTAAAAAAAAAAATCTTTTATTCAGTGATGGAAACAGGCTGATATTTACTTCGCTAATGCTAATGTTCGCTTCAGGGCTGTTCAGTATCAACTTCTTTGTTTTATGTCAAGATAATAACCAATTCTATTTACAATAAAACGCATTCAGTTGCAGAATTACACAGAATGTTCGCTATAATCCTGCCATATATGCCTGTGCTAGACTACAGCCAAGATAGCAGTTTACAAACCACTCTAGCTGTTTAGCTAATGAAGCCTCCTGTGTGGAAATTTCAACCAACTGGCTCTAAAGCACACTTGGATTGAAACAGCTGTTGGTTTAGCGCTCCGCCATGGTTAATTTATCTAAACCATCCCATTTCCAGACCCCCTTTCTGTGGGATGTTTTATTACCCCTTTTCGACACACCATCTGTACCTTGAAATTACACTATGATTGTGCATAATGAATTACACTGAACCCCTTAAAGAACCACTGTGCGTTTTAGCTTTAAAATGTATCATTGCTAAGCTGTGTTATTTTCCACAAAAAAAAAAAAAAAAAGATGAAAAAGCTAGCATGAAAAAACCTACAGTAGTATTCAATCATTAGCTCTCTTGGCGCGAGTGGAGATGACCTCCGTGACTGCTCTCCACAGACCAATAACGATCAGCGAATTTGCACGAATGATTCCTGTACGTTTTGAGTTACCAACTCAATAATGAGTGTGGGAGAATCTACAAGACGAATTATTTCCCAGTCAAATAACCAATTTGGATTAGCGTCAGTCTCGCGCACTTACTCGACCTTGACTTTGTGCGACGGACCGTCGAAAGAAACTTTTCAGGGTCGTTTCTGAAAATGAGGTTCTCGTTGGTCTTTATTACAGCACGGCACTTACATTATCGCTAATTATCGGACTTCGAAACCCGGTGACCCGCAAGAGCTTGGCGAACCCAGCGACGTGCAGAGGTGTTCTCGCTCGAATCTAATGATCCTTCGTTTTAACGATTTGGCTCGGTTGATTGCCTTCCTCTCAACTCACCCCCACAAATCAAGAACCATGCAACCTGAACCCGAATCTCCGCCGGCCCACGTTGACTCAAAGTGGTGTGGAGTCTAGGCCAGACCCGGTGTAATAACTCACTAATGAAGTTATATGGAAATTGGATGGCTGCAAGCACACAGATGTGTACAGTTAATTAACGCTCGGCTATTCATAGAAGTAGGTGCACAGGTGCCGGCAAACTGACATTTTGAGGGAATGGGTCAATATGGTAAGATGGAGCAATGAGAAGTTGGCGAGCGTAGGGTGGACATGATGTTAATGGACGGAGGAGAGAGTCAGGCTCATTTGCAGCAACACTTTAATCATGAGAAATAAATTCACGCTGCTGCCGCCGAGTTTCCAAGTTTCACAGATCTAGAGGAGCTACTACAAGGTCTTATCGCAGATAATGAGTGCTTAAAATCGATATTTGCAATCTAGATGGTAGCACTTTCAGATTCAACGTTTAAAATGTATTCACAGTGTAATTAGCACTAATCATTTTATAATTCAGACCTTAGTACTTGGAGACGACAGATTTAGGGCAACTGGGTCACTTAATTTTTCTTTTTCTTTTTTTTTTCTTTTTAATTCCTACATACAGTGTCTTAAATACACCTTTTCTATGATGAACATGTTTTTAATTTCTGTTATTTTTTTGGAACATAGTTGAAAAGGTTAAGTTGAACTGTTCTTGTATAATTATGAGGAAAAAAGCCTGTTGAAAATGACGAAATTCTTGAAAGTTTTAGAATAAAATTAAATGAATAAAACTGTTTTGTTGCTTATTAGAGACCAAGCACCAAACCGATTGTATCCATTAGTTTTCTTCTTCTTTTTCTTCTTCTTCTGGTCATAAAGTCTATGGCAGACCATAGAACCACTTGCAGGAAAGTTATGAAATTTGGCACACAAATAGAGGGCAGTCTTAATATTAATCATAGTAAAAACTCTCTAGCGCCACCAATAAGCCAAATTTGCCCTTATATTTCTGCTAATACCTTTTGAACGTAAGGCCTAGAAGGAAAATATTTTTTTCCATTGATTCCTTGGTTGATGCTAAGTCAAAAAAAAAAAAAATTGCTTTTTCGAACTCATCCTAGAAGTTTTATCAGAATTATTTTCCACCAAATTGGCTTAGATCATTTTTAGACAATGCTGAATAAAAGCTATCAAAAGCTTTTTTGATATATACCAAACTGTTTTTGTGAAACACGTTAACAAATTTGACTTGGCTCATACCGAGTTAAATGTATTTTGAATTTTGTGAAAAAAGATCTACTTTTTCGAACTCGTCCTAGAAGTTTTGACTGATTTATTTATTTTTGTTGTTGTTGTTTTTACCAAATTGACTCAGATCATTTTCAGACAATGCTGACCAAAAGTTATCAAAAGCTTTTTGATATACCAAACCATTTTTGTAAAACGATTTAAAGAATAAGACTTGGCTCATGCCGAGTTGAATGCATTTAGAATTTTGTGAAAAATGTACTTTTTCAAACTCGTCCTAGACATTTTGTCTGATTATTTGAACCAAAATTGGCTCAGATCATCTTAAGACAATGCTGACCAAAACTTATCAAAAGCTTTTTGATATACCAGACCGTTTTTGTAAAATGTGTTAACGAATTTGACTTGGCTCATGACGAGTTGAATGTATTTTGAATTTTGCAAAAAATGTACTTTTTCAAACTTGCCCTAGAGCAAGATTTTTATCAGAATTTATCAGATTTTTTTTTTTAACAAAACTGGCTCAGATCACATTCAGACAATGCTGACCAAGAGTTATCAAAAGCTTTTTGATAAACCAAACATTTAACGAATATGACGTTGCTTATGCCAAGTTGAATTTATTTTTAATTTTGTGAAAAATGTGCTTTTTCAAACTTGTCCAAGACATTTTGTCAGATTTTTTTTTTAAACCAAAATTGGCTCAAATCATCTTCAGACAATACTGATTAGAAGCTATCAAAAACTTTTTAATATACCAAACCGTTTTTGTGAAACGCGTTAACAAATTCGACTTGGCTCATGCCGAGTTAAATGTATTTTGAATTTTGTGAAAAATGTACTTTTCCGAACTCGTCTTAGAAGTTTTGTCTTATTTTTATTTATTGATTTTTTTTTTTTTTTTTACCAACTAATCATTTTATAATTCAGACCTTAGTAATTTGATGACAGATCTAGGGCATCTGGGTCAATTCCTACATACAGTGTCTTAAATACACCTTTTCTATGATGAACATGTTTTTAATTTCTGTTATTTTTTTGGAACATAGTTGAAAAGTTTAAGTTGAACTTTTCTGGTCTAATCATGAAGAAAAGCCTGATGAAACTTTTTGAAAATAACACCTGATTTGACATTATATTTTATTGCAGTTTTAGAATAAAATTAAATGAATAAAACTGCTTTGTTGCTTATTAGGGACCAGGCACCAAAGGTGCTTAGGAACCTATTGTATCCATTAGTTTTCTTCTTCTTCTTCTTCTTCTTCTTCTTCTTCTTCTTCTTCTTCTTCTTCTTCTTCTTCTTCTTCCTCTTCCTCTTCCTCTTCTTCTTCTGGTCACGGAGTCTATAGCAGCCCATAGAACCGCTTGCAGAAAAGTTATGAAATTTGGCACACAGATAGAGGGCAGTCTCAATATTAACCATGGCAAATTTAGAGTCTCTATCTCAAACTCTGTAGCGCCACCAATTGGCTAAATTTGCACTCATATTATCAAAATGCAACTAAATAAATAAATAAATAAATACTTTTTCAAACTCAGAAGTTTTCTAGGATGAAACTCAGAATTTTTTTCCACCAAATTGGCTTAGATCATTTTTAGACAATGCTGAATAAAAGCTATCAAAAGCTTTTTTGATATATATACCAAACTGTTTTTGTGAAACACGTTAACAAATTTGACTTGGCTCATACCGAGTTAAATGTATTTTGAATTTTGTGGAAAAAGATCTACTTTTTCGAACTCGTCCTAGAAGTTTTGACTGATTTATTTATTTTTTGTTGTTGTTGTTTTTACCAAAACTGGCTCAGATCATCTTCAGACAATGCTGACCAAAAGTTATCAAAAGCTTTTTGATATACCAAACCATTTTTAAACCGATTTAATGAATATGATTTGGCTCATGTCGAGTTGAATGCATTTTGAATTTTGTGAAAAATTTACTTTTTCAAACGTGTCATAGATGTTTTGTCTGATTATTTTAATATCAGACAATGCGGACTAAAAGCTATCAAAAGCTTTTTGATATACCAAACTGTTTTTGTGAAACACGTTGACAAATATGACTTGGCTCATGCCGAGTTAAATGTATTTTAAATTTTGTGAAAAAAAAAATCTTTTTCGAACTCGTCCTAAAAGTTTTGTCTGATTTTTTTTTTTTTTTTTTTTTACCAAAACTGGCTCAGATCATCTTTAGACATTGCTGACTAAAAGCTATGAAAAGCTTTTTTTTGATATACCAAACTGTTTTTGTGAAACGCATTAAAAAATTTAATTTGGCTCATGCCGAGTTGAATGTATTTAGAATTTTGTGAAAAATTTACTTTTTCAAACGTGTCATAGATGTTTTATGAGATTTTTTTTTTACCAAAACTGGCTCAGATCATCTTCAGACAATGCTGACCAAAAGTTATCAAAAGCTTTTTTCGTAAAACGATTTAACGAATATGACTTGGCTCATGCAGAGTTTAATGTATTTTGAATTTTGCGAAAAATTTACTTTTTCAAACTTGTCCAAGACGTTTTGTCTGATTATTTTAACCAAAATTGGCTCAGATTATCTTCAGACAATGCTGACTAAATGCTATCAAAAGCTTTTTTTTGATATACCAAACCGTTTTTGTGAAATGCGTTAACAAATTTGACTTGGCCCATACCGAGTTAAATGTATTTTGAATTTTGCAAAAAAAATGGTCTTTTTCGAATTGTCCTAGAAGTTTTGTCTGATTTTTTTTTTTACCAAAATTGGCTCAAATCATCTTCAGACAACGCTGACTAAAAGCTATCAAAAGCTTTTTTGATATACCAAACCGTTTTTGTGAAACGCGTTAAAAAATTTGAGTTGAATGTATTTAGAATTTTGCGAAAAATGTTATTTTTTGATCTCATCCTAGGAGTTTTGTTTGATTTTTTTTTTTTTTTTTTTTACCAAAACAGGCTCAGATCATCTTCAGACAATGCTGACCAAAAGTTATCGAAAGCTTTTTGATACACTGAACCAATTTCATAAAGCGTGTTAACAAATCTGTCTAAATTTCTGCTTATAACCAGCTTTTTTACATCTTATGTGATTTGCTCAAAATGTGTGCAGAATTGATCAAATATGCCAGCGCACACACTTTCAAGTTGGCATTTGCCTGTTGAGCTGCTGCCATCGAGATGAGCGGTGCTATAATGCTAACGGATAGTCTGACATAATTTGCTTTTATCGAGTAGTCCTCAACAGTAGAGATTTCTCATCCCATGGCTTTCCTAAAGCCCCTGAGTGTGGTTTATGCTCAGCAGAGATCCTGTGGCACATCCTTGTGTTGAATGACATTCCACTCAGCCAAATTCCCTGCTTGGCTCTTCAGACTGGCTTTGGATCAGCCATTCAGCAAGGTTTGGTCTGGTGCCACGTTTGTCAAGATGGCTTTGTCCAGGATTTCCGTGACTGTTCCAACACACTCTTCAGCCATTGGCCAGATTGTTTATTCCCTGAATAGTCATCACATCTGTATGCCTGATTAAAACAGCAAGTGAAGGACTTTGACTCAATGTTGAGCAGATGATGTCAGTTCATGAAGCCAAATCAATCCAGATATTTACTGAGGCTAGTTATAGAATATTAAGACAGATTGGATTAGCATGGCTCAGGATCTTTATGTTTTCGCCACATATAGCAGGATGTGTTTCCATGACTTTCACACTTTGTCGGCACAGAATAGCGACACGGATGATTACAGTGACAATCCCCTCTGGAGAAGCCTGGGTTTAAGTGCTTTGCTGAAGGGAACAGTGGTGATCGCTGTCCTTGTGGGGAACAAACCAGGCGTGGATGGTAGAATTGTTTTTTTTTAACTTTAGTTTGTACTTTAAAGCCCAGGGATTGATTTTATTATAACTAACAGATTTCAGCTTTTTCTTTTGTTATTTGAAGTTCACATTTAACTCTTGGTAATTCCTTCCAATTCCTGAGTCAAATGCATACCAACATTTTACATTTCTACAGTTCAAGACATTTTGTCTGATTTTTTTTTTCTTTTTACCAAACTTGGCTCAGATCATCTTCAGACAATACTGGCCAAAAGTTATCAAACACTTATTGATATACCAAACAAATTTCATAAAGCGCGTTAACGAATTAGGAGAAATTCACGCATAAATGGACACGAGGCTATATCTTGGCAACACTTTAGCGAATTCTTACCAAACTTGGTATGTGTTATAACAAGCATGACCTGAGGGCACAGAAATAGTTTTGGCACAGCGCCACCTACTGGTCAAAAGATTGAGAAAAAATTGGAGAAAAATTGACGTTTCTGCTTATATTTTCTGACCAGTTTGGCCAAACTATTAGGACTTGGTCCCACTTTACATTAGGTGGCCTTAACTACTATGTACTTACATTTAAATTAATAATTTGGTACAATGTACTTATTGTGTACATACATGTTTTTACATTGTATTTATACCTTTATGTAATTACATTTGTAATTAATTTCTGTAATTACCACTGTTAAACTAACCCTTACACCCTAACCCACCCTTAAACCTACCCATACCACCAAACCTGTCCCTAACCTTACCCATATCCCACTTTAATGGAAGCAAACGTGTTTTGCAATGCAATATGACCACGTTAAGTACATTGTACTTATTTTTTGATGCAAGTACATAATAGTTAAGGGCACCTAATATAAAGTGTGACCTAGGACTTTTTGCCACGGCTGTAAAATTTATGTTTGTTGCTTTTCAAATGGCACTTGCTGTTTATATGATTTTATTGTAGATTTTATTTATTCTTGATCTTAACAACCCAAAGAGTAGTGTACTGTCTATAGTTGAACTGTCTAATTGTGTCAAATTATGCAAAAAGTCAAATTATTATTTAATTGTATGTATTTATAATACAATAAGGCAAAATAGCAATTTAACCATAGCAAGACAAAGAAGTTGGTTCTTTTATTCCAAAAAAAAAAGAATTTTTCATTATGTTCAGGAGGGAAAAAAATCGTATAGAATTTGGAATGTTTTTCTCTGAATGACTTTGTGTCATACATGATACATCATGGTAACTTTCTGTATATAACTGGTTGCGATTTGAAAGGTCAGTGGCAAACGGGGTCAAAGTCAAGCTGTAAAGTTACAACTGAAGCTTGAAGGTTGACTCCACAAAGTTCAAAGCATTGGGGACCACTGGCGCGCGTCACGCGAGTACACTACACTGTACTGTAGTGTAGTGTGTCCGGATGAGCGTAAGTAATTCAGGAGGTTTCGAGAGGTGAGTTCAAAGTGCTGCTGTGGAACATTAGGGTCAGGTGGGTTCGGGAAATATCGTCTATGTCCCCATCCTCCGCTCTGATCTGCACTGGCAGGTGTGCATGCTAGGAATATTCCAGAAGACAGTGATGCAAATCAAACACGATTGTCTTGCTTACAACTGGCAAAATCTTAGGTTCGGTCTGTGACTTATGAGCTCAGTTCTTTGCGAAGTGCTTGCGTTTTTAAGATTTCTTTTGGTTCCCTGTCAGGTCAGAGAGATCTTTCATGTAAACTTGCCTTGTAAGTTACCTTAAGTTTGATTCAAAGGGAAAATATGTTTATCTTGTGCATGTAGGAGTCAAATTATAGAAGCACAGCCTGTTCAATAGACTGACAAGGATGCTTATGTATCAAAGTTGCGCTGTGGACTATTCCTGAAGAATTCTGCAAAGGTATGCTGTATCTGACATGGGCATCTGAACTTTGTCATCATATTTCATTTTGCATTTATGAAACCTCTAAAAGTTCAGCAGTCTGATGAAGGATAAGTTGCGATTTAGCTGCTCTCAGTTCCCAAATACTGCTGTATCAGTTCACACATTGCGGTTGCAGAGACATATTCAAGGTCACTCGTCTAAATCACAGAAATTATGTCTATTTACCTTTTAGGGTTAAATGGTTCTTGTTGGCTGCTTCTTTTTGGGTAAAAGAAAAAAGTTCAGTTCCCACACATTACTCTAATGAGTCTAATGAGTGAATCAAAACCATACAACGCAACTAGTAATCCCATTCCTGAAGTATTTAATCTTGTCAACTGTTTTTTTATTGAATTAAAAACATAAAACACGACCAGTATAGTCTGATTCCTTATGCGTGACTGAGTTCTTTTTAGTGAATCAAAAACATAGTGCAACTAGTCTAGTCCAATTCCCAAAGAAGGGACTTTTGTAAGCCAGTTCATTTTAGTGAATCAAAAACATAAAACCTGACCAGTACAGTCCAATTCCCAAAGTCAATTCTGTTTGTTAAATCATAAACATACAACATTTCCAATGTTGGGGAAAGTTTCTTTTAAAAGTAATGCATTACAACATTGCGGTTCTTCCTAAAAAAAAAAAAAAAGTAATTAATTACATTGCTTAGTTACTTTTTATGGAAAGTAATGTATTGTGTTACTTTTGTGTTACTTTTTAAATCTGGGTTGGGCTTGTTTGTTTGCATTTCTTTACTATTTACTTGAAAAAGTAATCTGATTACATAACTCAAGTTACTTACACTGTTACACTGAACACGACCAATACAGTCCAATTTCTAATTTAATTTCTTTAATGATGACCAATACAGTTTGATTCCTGAACAAATGACTCCAACGAGTCATTTCTTTTAGTCATTCAGAAATATGCCGCTTCATCTTACAACTAACTAATTTATTTTAAATCAATGGCTTGTTCCAATATGTGTTTTGTCAGTATTCGTTTATAAAAGATAAATAAATGAATGAAATTTGTTAGCACATTTTTGTTCGATTACTGTTGTTTACTATAGTTAAGGCCATCTTTTGCAAGAATTGTTTTGCATTTGCACTTTTTGGTCCTGTGAATTCAATATCTTTTTTATCTTTTATTTCTCCACAGGTGGAGCGAGAGATCGCCATCTTGAAGCTAATAGAACATCCACATGTATTAAAGTTGCACGACGTCTATGAAAATAAGAAATATTTGTAAGTATAAGTATTTTGATTAAATATTGCTGTTTTTTAGTGTTAATTTGTAGCACAGTGTATTGTTAATACTATCTGCAAAGATATTATTAATAAATAATTATTTAACAAACATGAAATATGCCTAGAATTGCAGTCCCAAAATGTGAGAGTACAGAGCAAAAACAAGTTTGGTGTACATAGCCTAAAAGTTTTGGCAGAAATGCAAGTGTAAATGTGTTTGATCTTAAAAGGTTTTGTAAGAGAGTGATTCTGCTGGTGCTAAAACACTCTTAATGATGAAAGTGTGAAGCAGCCTGTTAGTCACAGCAGTTTGAGAGCTGCTAATGGGGCCACGAGTCATCCTTCATGTAAACACCATGATAATTCACTTAGCATTTTTTGGCATCGACAAATCTTCATAAAAATGATTTCTGTTTACCTCATCACTCACTTGTTTATATTTTCTTGGGTTTTGAAGCACTTGCTTGGGTTTTATAATTTACATCACTTGGTATCATGGTTGCCCAATACCATACTTTTTACCATTCTTACCACGGTACATCCATATTCCGCCAGTAGGTGGCGACAAGTGATTAATTGAATCATTCCCTCAACTGATAAATTCAAACATTGATGACGAGTGAATCAATGAATCATCCACTTCGTTCAAACAATGATTCAAAACACTGCTTGTGTTGAATTTTAGTATATCTTCGCAAGGGACAATACTATAGAAATTAAATTTGGATATATTTTAGAGTAGTCAATGTGCAGCTTGTATAGAAGTATAGATTTATTATCCCTTAATAATTACTCAACATACAGCCATCATTGTCAAAATAAGTGGCAACAAAAGTGAGAACACCCTATATTGCCCAAAGTGTCAATATATGGTGTTAGCACCATTGTTATCTGGGACTGCCTTAATCATCCTGGGCATGGAATTGACCAGAGCTGCACAGGTTGATGCTGGGAACCTCTTCCACTCCTCACGGAGCTGCTGGATGTTAGACACATGGTGCTTCTTCACCTTACGCTTGAGGATGCTCTACAGGTCCTTAATAGGGTTCAGGTCTGGAGACATACTTGGCCACCCCATCACCTTCAGCTTCAGCTTCCTCAGCAAAGCAGTTGTCATTTTGGTGGTGTGTTTGGGATCGTTTTCATGTTGGACACCTGTCATTCGACCTAGTTTCTGCAGGGAAGTCATCATGTTCTAGTCCAGAATGTGCAGTATATAATGGAATCCATGTTTCCCTCAATGACCTGCAGCTCCCCAGTACCAGCAGCACTCATGCAGCCCCAGACCATGATGCTACTACCACCATGCTTGACTTTAGGCAAGACACAATTTTCTTGGTACTCCTCACCAGGGCATCACCACACATGCTGGACACCATCTGAGCCAAACAAGTTTATCTTATAGTCTCATCAGACCACAGGACATGGTTCCAGTAATTTATGCTCTTGGATTGGTTGTCTTCAGCAAACCGTTTGCAGGCTTTCTTGTGAGCCAGCTTCAGATGAGGCTTCCTCTTGGGACGACACCTATGCAAACCGACTTGTTGCAGTGTGTGGCGTATGGCCTGAGCACTGACAAGCTGACCTTCTACTTCTGAAACCTTTAAAGCAATGCTGGCAGCACTCATGCATCTGTTTTTTGAAGCCAGGTTCTGAACCTGACGCACAGAACAAGTGCTCAACTGTTGATCGAATCTTGCGAGGCCTGTTCCGAACGGAACCCATCTTGGAAATCCTCTGTATGACCCTGACCACTGTAGAGTAACTCGGTTTCAGGGTGTTACTGATCCTCTAATAGCCTTGGCCATCTTTGTGGAGAGCAACATTTCTAATTCTCTAATCCTCAGAGAGTTTTTTGCCATGAGATGCCATGTTGAACATCCAGTGGTCAGTATGAGAGAATTGTACTTAACCCCCTGGGGTCGACAAAAGCGTATACGCGTTTTGTGGCAGTTTCCCAAAAGGAACTTCAAATACTCGTTCATTTCTGATTGTACAGATGAAAGCAGTATAATTTTAACTGCTCTGATACAAGATACACAAGTTTGTATGGTCCTGTCAAGCAGACGAAAACATAAACATGATCAATAGGGCATGTAGCTTTGCATGGTTAAACAACATACTGCTGTTATCACTTGGGTGTCCTCACTTTTTTTTGACAATAATGGCTGTATGTTGAGTTATTTTTAGAGGACAGTAAATCTATACGGTTATACAAGCTGCACATTGACTACTCTAAAATATATCCAAGTTTCATTTCTACAGTATTGTCCCTTGAGAAGATATACTAAAATGGTTGCTGAAATGTGATGTGTGTACTCACTTTTGTGAGATACTGTATGTCTAAAATGTAAAATGTAGTGTATTAAGGTGTAGTATTAAGCAACCTAACACTTGCAATCGTGTTATTTGAGCATCAGAAAGTGCAGTGACAGCTAGTGTTGGGAAGAATGGAGCAATAATTTTTAATGGCTTGCGATTCAGTTTACTAGTTACAAAGCAAAGAATTGAGTGGAGGTAAATCTAACCAAGCTGTCAGCATCAGATAGTGGCTGGCTATTGTTTTGGCTTGGAATAAAACTCACACATGCTCAAATGTTGTTTAATTATTGTTTATGACACCGATTCGCTTCTTTTGACTCGTAGTGTTTGAGTGTTCATATCTGAAGAAACTTGTATCCACAGAAACTTGAAAATGTGCGGTTAGTTAGCCCTCCAAACTTTCCCTGACAGAACATCTTTCAGAAACAACCCTAATTCCAAACCATAACAGCACGTTATCGTCAAGGAGACTTAACAAAACTAAAACCCACTAAAAGTTTTATCGTGTTTACTCGCTGGTATGCCTTTTATCTTCACACTCACCTTCCATTGTGCGCTCTCGGTTCAACCGCGCTCGGCCGCTGTAGAACGGAAGCTGTCAGCCCGGTATTTCTCAGCATAGTACAACCTTCAACCAAAGAGAATCATTTTCTGCCCTGTTTGCTTGTTTAAACGAATATCTCCCATACTAGGGGGATGAAATTGTCTATTCTCTTTGAGATTTCTGCAGATGCTTTGAAAAGCGTCTTGAGGAAACCATTCGTTCTGTTAATGAGGTTTCTGTATAGACTTCATGAAATCTAAACCTTGTTTGTTAGCTTTGACGCTACTCACTTTACATGCTAGTGTTTTTCTAAATGTTTACAAACCAAAATGTAAAAATGAACCTAAAATATTGACGACTCATAGTCAAGTCCAGATTTCTGTCCAATAAACTTATTGTCCACAAGGTAAAAGAACTACAAGTGAGGGGGGAAAAATTGCCTTTAAGTATTATCTGTAAAATATTTAGGAAGTTTAAGAGCGAAGGGAGACACAGACATCTCTGAGTAGGTACTTCCTTTGAATAAGTAATTATTTCACGACTGTCAGTTTCTTGATTTACTGCCATTCACAAGTCCTTTCTCCTAGCCTCATGGGATGGTTAAGTGTCCATCAAATGTGCACTGTATTTCACCTACTATTAGTAAAAAATTATGTGATTTTGATGTGATATGAAGCCAATACATAATTTGCAGTGCTTAAAAAATTAGTTCACCCCAAAATAAAAATTCTGCCATTAATTACTCACCCTCATGTCGTTCCAAACCCATAAGACCTTTGTTTATCTTCAGAACACAAGTTAAGATATTTTTGATGAAATCACCCGAAATCTTCAGACTTGTTTATGAAGACTGTTTTATGTACAGAGTGTGTCTTCGTGTTTGGAATGACATGAGAGCGAGTAATTAATGACAGAATTAAAGGAGGTTAAAAGAGGACTTTTCACTCAATTTGCTTATTGCTATTCACTGATTGGTGGAATTTCACAGCAGAGTTATGGGTCATGTAGTTTTTCACTAGGAATTCTGCTGTTGAATGTGATTATTTAAAAAATATATAAATAACGAGGACTGAAATCATCTAGGGCTATCTCCGATAATGAACGCGATATTGCGTAGCTTGTCAGTGAATTATGGCTCTGTTTAGTAAATGCCGTTCCATCAATGAGCATGTGAATTAGATTTATGACTAATCACAGAACCGGCATTACTGACCAGATGTGCATGAGAATCGCATCCAATAATTAAAACCTTTGCATCTTACAGTAGGCCTGTCTTTAAAGGTTTATAAATTATTGTTCAAAATCAGTTCTCCTATTGAAAAAAAATATTTTTTTTTTTGAAACCTAACAGTTGCACTTTATACCAACTGACTAACAATTGCAAGTAGTTGTGGGCTGAATTTGGAATAACATGCTACTTTACTATTTTAGTTCAGAACAAAAATATGAGATCATTATTTACAAGAACTCAAAAGAAATGTAAATTACTTTCATTTCTGAGAACATCTACAAAAATTTCAATAGACATGATTTTTAAGTCTGCTGCCAATTCATCTTGATGAAAAAACACTTAAATTTGAATTTTAAAATTTTAATATGAATTTATGTGAACACAACATTCTTAATGTTTGAACAATTACAACTATTATTCATTTTTGTATTTTAAAATTGGTCTGTCGAAAAAGTAAGACCCATCTAAGAAGTAGTATGCATACTACAGTATTCCAGCACAAACTTTCTGAATTAGTAAGAAGTATGTCAGGGTCTGTAATGTTATTTCTCTTTGTCTTGTTTCTATTTGCAGGTATTTGGTTTTAGAGCATGTGTCGGGTGGAGAGCTGTTTGACTATCTGGTAAAGAAGGGACGATTAACACCCAAAGAAGCTCGAAAGTTCTTCAGACAGATCATCTCAGCTCTGGACTTCTGCCACAGTCACTCAATATGGTGAGTGTGACCATTCATTCCTGAACATGTCGACGCGTTTTAATGAAAATCATGATAGCAGTGTTCTCAAATTGGCAGATTAAAGCAATAAGCCACTACAGACTGTGGCAAGATCTCTTTTTGTGGTATCTATTTATCTATCTATCTATGTTTGTTTTTATTTTTTTGAGAACGTTTGTTCTCCAACCTCAATCCAAAGGCTTTTTTTGCAAGCTGGAAGAGTGAACATTATTAGGGTTGAAATGTTCCAAAGCAGATAAAAAGCACAAAAGAAAAGCTGATCCTAACACAAAACCATAGCAATGCGTTCTAAAACTCAGTCCAGCCTAGTCTTTCCCACCTTTTTCACACTTAATAGATTAGAGGCGACCGGCGAGCTGGCAAGAGCTCTTCCCTCTTGTGCTCGTTAAATTCATATTCATACCCCGGGGCTTTCGATTATAACCATATCAAGATATCAGACTCAAGCTCTTTTTTTTCTCTCAAGAGCCGTCCGAGGAAAGGCAAAGCGAGGCACGTCGCCTCTTAAGAGTTTCTCTTCTTGATTTATGATCAGAGTCCTCATCTGAACTGCTTTTTTGGAGGGTCTGGATGTGGTATTTCTTATTTGCATGTTTAAATGATGATTGAGTGACATGTTCTGTGTGTTTCTGGGCTATTAATTAACCCTCTGGTTGTGTTCAGATTCCTGTCACACCTTTGATGTTCCCGGTCAAAAAATGACCGGACTCTAAACTACTGCTTATAAATCTCTCGTTATGCTGTACTATCACCAAATATTGGATTCAATCTTTTGTCAACTTGTTTTCTTTCATTTAGGACTGGTTTTGTGTTTCTATTTGCATCTGATTAATCGTAGGCCTCATTTATTCGAAAGTAGGCGCCTCATTTTTTGAGTAAAAACAAAAAAGAATAATTTTCACAATTTGAGATAAAAAATTATGAAAATTTGCACTGTTTCTCACACTAGTGTGCTTTAATGTTTAATCAGGAAGTTAGCTTTTAAATGCTTTTATTTTGTACTAAATTGCAAAAAGTCACACTTGTGGTGTTCCTGGATCAAAAATGACTGGACTCCAAACAAATGCTTATAAATCTCTTATAAATCACCAAATATTGGATTCAATCTTTTGTCAACTTGTTTTCTTTCATTTAGGACTGGTTTTGTGTTTCTATTTGCATCTGATTAATCGTAGGCCTCATTTATCTAAAATAAGGTACCTTATTTTTTGAGTGAAAAAAAAAAATATTAATAATTTTCACAGTATGAGATTAAAAATTATAAAAATTTATCAGGGAATTCAGATTTAACAGGGAACAGCATAAGTGTTACATTTTGCCCCTTTTCAGAAAATAAAAGCATTTCAAAATAAAGGCTGTTTTTGTGATCTTCCCTATTCACTTTTAACTGCCGGCCATTTTTGACAAGTGTGACTTTGTGAAATTTTGTACAAAATAAAAGCATTTAAAAGCAAACTTCCTGATTAAACATTAAAGCACGCCAGTGTGATGAACAGTGCAAATTCTCATATTTTTTTATATCTATATCTTATATTGTAAAAAATATAAAAATGCTTTTTTATCTTAAAAAATGAGGTGCCTACTTTCAGATAAATGAGGCCTACGATTAATCAGATGCAAAAAGAATCACAAAAAAAAGAAAACAAGTTGACATAAAGAATGAATCCAATATTTGGTGATAATATAGCATAATCAGAGATTTGCAAACAATTGTTTGAAGTCCGGTCATTTTTGACCGGGATCACCACAAGTGTGACTTTCTGCAATTTTGTACAAAATAAAAGCATTTAAAAGCAAACTTTCTCATTAAACATTAAGGCACACTTGTATGATAAACAGTGCAAAATTGTACACATTTTTGTTTAATATTGTGAAAATTATTCATAAATAATGATTTTTTTTTTTTCACTCAAAAAACGAGGTACCTACTCTCAGATAAATGAGGCTAACAATTAATCAGATGTAGGCCTAAATAGAAACACAAAACAAGGAACACAAGAGCATTTGTTTGGAGTCCAGTTATTTTTGACCGGGAACACCACAAGTGTGACTTTTTGCAATTTTGTACGAAATAAAAGCATTTAAAACAAACTTCCTGATCAAACAGTAAAGCACACTAGTGTGAGAAACAGTGCAAATCTTCATAGTTTTTGTTTAATATTGTGAAAATTATTCATAAAAAATGAATTTTTTCAATCAAAAAATGACTCAAACACAACCAGATGGTAAATGCTAAAAAAGTTTGATCACATCAGTTGAAGATAAAAACATTTTTTTACTCGAAAGAATTAGCTTCTTGATAGCTTTTCACACATCAGTGCATTTTTTTCGACCAAAAACTCTGTATCCAATTCATTACATTAATTTGACAAAATATCTGAGGCTGTTATGTCTGTAAGCTGGCATTTTCGTTTGTTTTTGATAATTGGTCTTGTTTGGTTCGCTGAAGCATAAAACAGGGTTATGAAAATTGAAAAAGCTGAGGGCTTAACCGACGATGTATAATGATCATGTTCTTTTACAAACATCATTAGCCAATATTGACTTCTGAACCACGTCCTCAGCTTTAATCAAGCCTTTTGTTTTCAAATAAAGAGTCAAAGTCTGGACAAATTGTGCAAAATGGTCTTTTAACCACAGTAAATACTCTTATGCTGCTTTCAAGACCTTCTGGGAAGTTCCTGCTTAAGATAAATTATGACATAATGTGCGTTAAAATGACTTTGGTCGAATCCAAATGGATAAGTTGAAGAACTTTTTATAGCTTTCTCAATTTTTTTTCCACCTACTGCTAAGGACTTTTTTAATGCTAATGAGACTAAATGCAAAGAATGGTCATTAGAGATTGATTCTCTGCGAGTTTTATTACTCTTCTTCATCAACAGTTCAGAAAATACATACAAACTAATTGTTTTGTCGACAGTTATTATCATCAAACCTTATTATCATCAGTACCAATTAGTTTCTGGCATGGTTTTGCCTCAGAAAAACCCAGAAATCTTAAGATTCTTCACTGCTAATTAAGACACCCTGCTGAAAAAACCAGCATATGCTGGTTAGGTATGTTTTGGTGCTGGGATGCTGGTTTTAGCTGGTATATGCTGGTCCTTTGCTGGTTTATGCTGGTCCCTTGCTGGTTTTTGCTGGTTTATGCTGGTCATGTTGCTGGTTAATGCTGGTCCTTTGCTGGTTTATGCTGGTCCTTGACCAGCAACATGACCAGCATAAACCAGCAAAGGACCAGCATTAACCAGCTAAGGACCAGCATAAACCAGCAAGGGACCAGCATAAACCAGCAAGGGACCAGCATAAACCAGCAAGGGACCAGCATAAACCAGCATCCCAGCACCAAAACATACCTAACCAGCATATGCTGGTTTTTTCAGCAGGGCATTCCCCTACAAAAACACAGCATTTCAGTAAACCCCTGTGGCAAACTTCTGGCACTGCCACAAATACATTTTCCAAGGGTTATGGTGTCGTTCATGTGCTCTCATCTCGTAAATATGATCATTCAGACAACAGTGACTTGAAGGCAGAATCTTTACTCTGAGCTGCAGCTCTGAAATACTGAGAAAAATTGACACCTGGATAAACAAGCAAATCCTCTCATTTAACTCGTGAGAGTGTTATCAAGCCGATCTATTTAGAGATAAAAGAGAAGTATTATGGTTAATCAGTGTATCACTGTGGGTTTTTTACGCCACATGCATACACATTGGCATTTGTGTGCATTCACATATTACAGGCAAGATGCAAGAATTGCCTCATAAAATACTTTGACGGTATCAGATGGTAATACTGTGGTACTTTGATATATACAGTCAAGCCCGAAATTATTCATACCCCTTGCAAATTCACACTTAAAGTTACTTTTATTCAACCAGCAAGTTCTTTTTTTGACCGGAAATGACACAGGCTTCTCCCAAAAGATAATAAGACAATGTACAAGAGGCATCATTTTGGAAAAATATATTTCTCAGCTTTTATTTACATTTGAACAAAAAGTGGCATGTTCAAAAATTATTCATACCCTTTGCAAACTGTCCCAGTTAATGGGAAAATCCAAAGTTCTATACCACTCCAAATAGTCCAAGCTGTTCTAAAGCATCCTAATTACCCTGATTCATTGGGAACAGCTGTTTTAATCAACTCAACAGGTGAAAAACAGAAGCTCTCTGCTGTTGGTTTGTGGACAGTCATGGCTAAGACAAAGGAGCTCACTGAGGACCTGCGGCTGCGCATTGTGGCTGCTCACAAGTCAGGAAAGGGCTATAAGACCTTATCTAAATGTTTTGAAGTTCCAGTGGCTACAGAGCAAAGAGGATGTGGTCGGAAGCCAAAAGTGTCACCTATGCTGGCCAGGAGGATAGTGAGAGCGTAAAAAAGAATCAAGGATCACCACCAAGGCCATCCTGATGAATCTGGGCTCTGCTGGTGGCAACATCTCAAGGCAGACAGTCCAACAGACACTGAACACCACTGGGTTCCACAGACGCAGACCAAGGAGGACACCACTTCTCCAGATAAAGCACACAAAAGCCCACTTGGCCTTTGCAAATGCTCATCTGGACAAAGAAGAAGACTTCTGGTCTTCTGTTTTATGGTCAGACGAAACAAAAATTGAATTGTTTGGCCACAATGATGTAGCCATCATTTGTCGTAAAAAAGGAGAAGCTTTCAACCCTAAGAACACCATCCCCACTGTCAAACATGGTGGTGGGAACCTAATGTTTTGGGGGTGTTTTTCAGCCGGTGGACCAGGGAACCTAATCACAGTAAACAGCACCATGAAAAAGGAGCAATACATCAAAATTCTCAACAACAACATCAGGCAGTCTGCAGAGAAACTTGGCCTTGGGCACCAGTGGACATTTCAGCACGACAACGACCCAAAACACACAGCAAAAGTGGTGAAGAAATGGTTAGCAGACAAAAACATTAATGTTTTGCAGTGGCCCAGCCAGAGTCCTGACTTAAATCCAATTGAAAATCTGTGGAGGGAGCTAAAGATCAGGGTGATGGCAAGGAGACCCTCCAACCTGAAAGAGTTGGAGCTCATCGCTAAAGATGAATGAGCAAGAATACCAGTGGAGACATGCAAAAAGCTGGTCAGCAATTATAGGAAGCATTTGATTGCTGTAATAGCCAATAAAGGCTTTTCTATTGATTATTGAGAAGGGTATGAATACTTTTGAACATGCCACTTTTTGTTCAAATGTAAATAAAAGATAAGTAATATTTTTTTCCGCAATAATGCCTCTTGTACATCGTTTTATTATCTTCTGCGAGACGTCTGTGTCATTTCTGATAAAAACAAAACTTGCTAGTTGAATAAAAATAACTTTAAGTCAGAATTTGCCAGGGGTATGAATAATTTCGGGCTTGACTGTACTATGAAACTGAATGATTACAATAATCATGTATGGTGGTGTTTACATGATATCTTAAAGGATACCCTGATTATACTGTATATTAACTAATCATGATTTGATGAGACAAATACATTTAAAAGTGCAAATGAAAAAATAAATGCATATAAAGTGACAAAGTTATACAGTTAACAAAGTAAAACATGCAATCTCAACACAATCTTTCCGTTATAAACACACGCTGTCATGCACACCATGTGAGTGTCATATATGATAAATCACAGCCACACACTGGTCTCAGATCAGTAATACAGCTCTTATTTCTGCACCTTTAGTGTGTTTGCTGAGCCCCGCAGACTCTGGTCTCTGGTCTCTGCATCATTTCTCAGAGCTGCAGGCCTCACACTGAGCAGCAGTAGGGCAGTATGCTACAGCAGCGATGAGAAATGTCCCTGTCATGCTGTCACACTTCCCCGGCGTTTGCTTACTTCATATATGACTGAGAGCCGCCCGGTCCCTCTGATCTCATGCTGGGACAGTCAGCAGGGGTTGATGGGAGAAATACCCATCCAATGTTCTATTTTTCCACTTCTGTCCTTTCCCATTTCAGTATTCGTCTCACAATTTGTCAAGCAGTCTGTTTGTCTTTTTGTTGTCTGTCTATTCTTTTCTATTGTTCTCAAACATTATGTATATGTTCTAATTGGTGAAACCTGCTTAGACAGCAGTTTTTAGCATCACAGGTGTGTGTGACGGCTGGACCAAATGGTGGCAGCATAATTATGCTTAAGTATGTGCATTAATTACACAAATTAACCATTTTATGCATAATTAAGATAGTTTTCACCTCCATTTTTCACCTTTTTTGGGTTAATTGATACGTTATGGTAATATAAATAATAATTGTGCAACGCTGAAAAAATGTGCCTGTTGCGGCTTGAAACATCCAATTCACAGCAGTTTCCAGCTGAAATGAACACTAGTTGCAGTAAAACACTGACAACTTTTATTCCTTTTCTCACCATTTTCATTCATTTAGCCCTATGTATGTGGAAATATGATACAATCAACTTTTTTATTTGCCTGTAAAATTTCTCTGAAATGTTGCTAATGTGAACACTCCTTTAGAGTGGCCATATGTCCTCTTTTTCCTGGACATATACATCTCCATATGTAGTTTTTTTTTTGCCATGGTAAGCTTGCTTGGTAGCGCACCCAGTACAGCAACACTTTTGATGATAATAGACAATCAACTTTTTTTGTTTTGCTTCTTAAATTTCTCAGAAATGTCGCTAATGTGAACACACCTTTAGAGTGGCCATATGTCCTCTTTTTCCTGGACATATACATCTCCATATGTATTTTTTTTTTGACATAGTAAGCTTGCACTGTAGCGCACCTGGCAACACTTCATAATAGACAATTACCTTTTTTTCTTGTGAAATTTCTCAGAAATGTTGCTAATGTGAACAAACCTTTAGAGTGGCCATGTGTCCTCTTTTTCCTGGACATATACAGCTCCATATGTAGTTTTTTTGACATGGTAAACTTGCTCGGTAGCGTACCCAGTACAGCAACACTTGTGATGATAATAGACAATCAACTTTTTTTGTTTTGCTTCCAAAATTTCTCATAAATGTTGCTAATGTGAACACACCTTTAGAGTGGCCATATGTCCTCTTTTTCCTGGACATATACAGCGCCATATGTATTTTTTTGACATGGTAAACTTGCTCAGTAGCGCACCCAGTACAGAAACACTTGTGATGATAATAGACAATCGACTTTTTTTTATTTGCTTTTAAAATTTTTCAGAAATATTGCTAACGTGAACACACCTTTAGAATTACCATATGTCCTTTTAGAGTGACCATAAATCCTCTTTTTTCTAAACATATACAGTCTAGTTTTATTACATACAGTAGTAAACTTGGTCAGTAGCGCACCCGCAACACTTGCTCTGATGTGAAGCGCTCGGGTACAAGTCCAGTTAGACACAAATCACAATAAAAGATCCCACCTTCTCACACACCATGATTGGTTGATTATGTAGAATGCTTGAAAGCTATTGGTCAAGCTACTTTTCAGTCTTTGTCTTCATCAAGTATGAAAACGATAGGAAAACAAAGCCAAACCCTAGACATTTTAGGCAATGTAGATATCTCAGATAGAACAGGTCTGGGAAAAAGATGATATCTGGTTCCTCGACGCACCTTGTCATGTTGTTAGCATACCAACATACTAACGTCAATCTCCATTTGAATCAGTTGAGTCTCTGGTTATTTGCTAGTCTGAAAAGTTATAAGAGTCAGTGAGTTATAAGTGACTTATATTTCGGTTATAGACGTCCTTGAACATCCACACATATTCTCTCTTGAAATATAGACATTTATTTTAATGGGTGCTGGTTTTTTATTGTGATGGACAGATTGACATGGCTATTCGAAGCATGAATGCTTTAGACGTTCAAATAGCTGAAGGCCGACTGTTCATTCAGTGTCTTTCTCTCCACCTACGAAATCGTCCTTCTGGAATCGCTAGACATGAATATTCCTCTAAATATATCTACTAATAGAGTCCATGTATGACAACAGCTGTCAGACAAAGCTAGCATAACTAGCAATCTAGCTGACAGGAATAACTCACCCAAATCCATTTTACTGATTCTTTCAATATTGACTCACTTGACACCCACCTGCTCCAAAAATAACGGCCAAATATAAAGATCTGTACTGTAGCACCCCCCTCAATCCCTCAGCGGGAATACGAGTCACAAGGAGATCATTTAAGAAATCTGAAATCAGCACAAATGCACTTTCTTTGCTTCTGTTATTTGACTTTCTGAGCGCACAACTGTGTTATAAGGTTTTTATGTGCCACTAGAGAACGTTTCGGATGAGATCCCGACTCTTGTAATGGTTTTGTAGGTTACCACTGTGCTGGATCCCACTGTGAAATCCCAGTTATCAATTCTGGGAATGTGTGGAAAACTGTCAGTGGTAATGGATGATAATCATCATGTTTGGCTATTAGTGAAAAAATATGATCTCTTTTGTCTTGGTTGTCAAAATGTTGGAGTTTCTTTATAGGAGCAGATCTTCTGCAGTGAATGGGTGCCGTCAGAATGAGAGTCCAAACAGCTGATAAAAACATCACAATAATCCACATGACTCCAGTCCATCAATTAACATCTTGTGAAGTGAAAATTAAGACATTCAACTTTAAAATTTTTGCTTCTGTGCATATTTCTCTCCTGATTTAGAAGAGACAACTTTTTAATGGTTTGACGGTAAAAATGTAACGTGTTTCAAAAACTTATATTTTTGCAAACATGCAACTTTTGACTTCACAAGATGTTAGTTGATGGACTGGTGTGGTGTGGATTGCTTGTAGTTTAATGTGATGTTTTATAAGCTGTTTGGACTCTCATTCTGACGGCACCCATTCACTGCAGAGGACCCATTGGTGAACAAGGGATGTGGAGTGGAGAAAATTTTCTTGAGCTCGGTGTGGACTGATATATTGTGCACAGTAATACCGCAAAGGGGCATTAAGAAGGTAAATTAGCCACCATTAAATAGCCAGCATGCAGAAAAGCCAAAGCACTGCTGAACATGTAGACATACATGTTCTGTAATTAAACTCTCTCATAATTAGACCGCTGTGAACAGCGTGTGATTAAGATAGCTAATGTACTATTGCATATGCCGCCTGCTGCTCTTTACATTACAATAATGTAAAGCTTGTTTGAGTGCTAATTGGGCCAATTTATTTCTTTATGATTTTGAGTTCATCCATGTATTTATTTATTCATTCATTTAAATATGTTCATTTATTGTATTTATTCATTGATGAATTCATTATTTTTTTATTTCTTTATGTATTTATAGACATTTTAGACACGTTAATATTGTTCATTCATTTAAAATATTAGCTCTTTTATTTAATTCATTGATTCAAGAATATTTGTTGATGTATTTAATTTTATTCATTTAAACATTTAGTTTAATCATTCATTCATTTGAAAATGTTTAGCATTAATTTTATTAATTAATTAATTCTTTTAAAATATGCAATTTTTTAAATTATTTGTTTAAAAATCTTTATTCACTGTATTCATTTAAAACATGTAGTTAATTATAACGTTCATTTGTTCATTCATTCACTATTCCTAATTCATTAATTCATTTATTCATTCAGTTACTTTTCATCATTCAGTTTGTTTGTTTATTCATTTGTTTATTCATTCACTATTCTTCATTCATTCATTTGTGCGTTCATTCACTATTCTTCAGTTTGTCTGTCCATTCATTCATTTATTTGTTCATTTATTCACTATTGTTCATTCATTCATTCATTCACTATTCTTTATCCAGTGTGTCTGTTCGTTCATTCATTTGTTCATTCATTTACTATTCCTAATTCATTCACTCATTCATTCATTTGTTCATTCATTTACTATTCCTAATTAATTCGTTCATTCATTCATTTGTTCATTCAGTTACTATTCTTCATTCAGTTCGCTTGTTTGTTCATTTGTTAATTTATTCACTATTATTTATTCATTCATTCATCCATTCATCCATCCATTCATTCATTTGTTCATTCATTCACTTTCATTCTTTAATTTATTTGTTCATTTATTCACTATTCCTAATTCATCCATTCATTCGTTCATTCAGTTACTATTCTTCATTCAGTTTATTCATTCTTTTATTAATTTGTTCATTTATTCACTGTTTTCATTAATTTGTTCATCCATTCACTATTTTCTCTTCCTTCATTCATTTGTTCATTCATTCACTATTCTTCATTCAATTTATTCTTTTGTTTATTTATTTGTTCATTTATTCAATATCCTTCATTCATTTGTTTATCCATTCCTTATTATTCCTTCCTTCCTTCCTTCCTTCCTTCCTTCCTTCATTTATTTGTTCATTCATTCACTATTCTTCAATAAGTTTGTCCGTCCGTTCATTTATTTGTTAATTTATTCATTAATTTATTCATTCATTCATTCATTCATTCATTTGTTCATCCATTCACTGTTTTTATTCATTCATTCATTCATTCATTCATTTATTCACTATTCCTCATTCATTCATTTGTTCATTCAGTTACTATTCTTCATTAAGTTTGTCCGTTCGTTCGTTCATTCATTTATTTGTTAATTTATTCACTATTGTTCATTCATTCATTCATTCATTCATTCATTCATTCATTCATTCATTCATTCATTTGTTCGTCCATTAACTATTTTTATTCATTCATTCATTCATTTACTAACTATTCTTCTTCAATTTGTTCATTCACTATTCCTAATTAATTCATTCATTCATTCATTCATTCATTCACTATTCCTCATTCATTCATTTGTTCATTCGGTTACTATTCTTCATTAAGTTTGTCTGTTCGTTCGTTCATTTATTTGTTAATTTATTCACTATTGTTCATTCATTCATTCATTCATTCATTCATTTGTTCGTCCATTCACTATTTTTATTCATTCATTCATTCATTTACTAACTATTCTTCTTCAATTTGTTCATTCACTATTCCTAATTCATTCATTCATTCATTTGTTCATTCAGTTACTATTCTTCATTCAGTTTGTTCGTTTGGTTGTTTGTTTATTCATTTGTGCATTTATTCACTATTCTTTATTCAGTTTGTCCGTTTGTTCATTCGTTCATTTGTTTACTATTCTTTATTTATTAATTCATTCATTTGTTCATTCATTCTCTATTTTTCATTCATTCATTCACTATTCTCAAGTTTGTTTGTTCATCCATTTACTATTCTTAATTTATTTGTGCATTTGTTCACTATTCTTTACTGATTCATTCATTTGTGTATTCATTCACTGTTCTTCATTCATTTGTTCACTATTCATTCAGTTTGTCTGTTTTTTCATTCATTTGTTCATTTATTAACTATTCTTCATTCATTCATTTGTTCATTTATTCACTATTCTTTATTTATTCATTCATGCATGCATTTGTTCATTCATTTACTATTCTTAATTTATTTAATCATCCATTTACAACTTTTCATTCATTAATTTATTCATTCACTATTCTTCATTCAGTTGGTTCACTTGTTTGTTCATTCATTGGTTCATTCATTCATTCACTATTCTTCATTCATTCATTCATTCATTCATTCATTCATTCATTCACTCACTCAGTTTGTTCCATTCATTCAGTTTGTTTGTGCCTTCATTTGTTCATTTACTTTCTATTCTTCATGCATTTAATTCCATTCATTTGTTCTTTTTGATTCATTATTTTTATTCATTCATTCATTTGTTCATTCATGTACTATTCTTCATTCATTAAATGAATGATTAATAATTGTGATAATTTAAAAAAATGTTTATTCAATAATTTTTTAAATAATTTCATTTATTTAGT
This sequence comes from Garra rufa, assembly GCF_049309525.1. Classification (NCBI taxonomy): domain Eukaryota; kingdom Metazoa; phylum Chordata; class Actinopteri; order Cypriniformes; family Cyprinidae; genus Garra; species Garra rufa. The sequence continues at coordinate 29,748,219 of NC_133385.1, read as the reverse complement.
GATTAATTTTCTTCTATTTATCCAATAATTAATTTATTAATCCATTCAAAAATATTTGTTCATTCATTCATTTAAAAAGTTTATTTGATTTAATCACCCATTCATTATAAATTACTGTTTATTTTATTTATTCATATATTAAATTATTGATTTATTCATTCATTAATTTCAGTATGCTTTTTGCTGTTTTATTAAATATGACCATCTAGGGAAGACATGAAGGTAGTAGGATGGGGTGGGTCCAGAAATGAAGTTGAGTTTAAACTTCGGTCATCTGTAGATAAGCATCAAAACACAACACCACAGAACCGGCACAATCCAGCAGGCCACGTCCCAACCATGCTTGTGTTTGTAAGAATAAATAGAGTAATCCTTAGACATGCAGATGCTAAACAGATACTTTTTATTAGGTTCTTTATGTGAAGAAACACTTCAGCCAGAACTGCCGTTTTGATTGTAACCATAAAAAATATATTAAGCATCATTTAAATGCAGATCTCTATCAGCAAACAACACAACAACCTGTGCGTTACAATTTTAAACTATCACTGGGCCAATAAATATGTAATTTAAGAGCTCACGGCGGACTGAGGGAAACATTCAGTGCTTTTGCAGCCAATGCAAACCTGATACAATCAAAAGCATCAGGAGATGTTTATTACCACAATCAATCAAACATGCAGCTTGCTCTGCCCAGTTACTCCATAACCTGCAGACCAGAGGTGTTGAAATGAACCTTAGCTTGCTTCAATTAGGAAAATATACGGTCGGCCGCTGATCATATCAACAAACAGTTTCTGTTCAGGAGAGATTACGACGTCTGGGTGACGTTAATGTGTCAAAAAGTGACTTTAAAGAGCTGTTATGGATGTTAGCGATGTGACAGCTAATAAACCCCCCACCTCTGTAATTTGTCCCATGAATGTCGTTGAGGCGTAAATCTCTTCATACTCACTTTTATTAGCCCATGTGAGATTCGGGTTCATAAATGTGTTTGTGTGTTCGTTTTATGTCCACTTGGAGTGTCACTGTCACTCTAAATATCCATAGACTGAAAGTTATGTTTCTTTAGTAGACAACTCTATGATCTTTTGTTTGATTAAGGGATTCTGGCAAAGTGAAGAAAAAACATTTATAATCACTTAAATGTCAATATCAAAGAAACAAATAACTAAGAATTAATCAGCAAACTAAAAATACTACATTAGTAATCACATAAAACATGCTTTGTTTTGCTTTGTTTTTGTTTCGTTTTTTTCCCCTTGCTTCAGTTTTTTGCTTTGTTTTGCTTTTTGTTTTGTGTTTTTATTTTGCCTTGTTTTGTGATGTTTTGCCTCATTTTGTTTAGTTTTTTTGTTTCTGTTTTCTTTGTTTTACTTTGTTTTATCCTACTTTTTCATTTTGTTTTGCTCCATTTTTTTTGCTTTGCTCTGCTTTGTTTTTTGTTTGTTTTACTTTTGCTTGTTTTGTTATTTTGCTTTTTTGTGTTTTTTTGTGTTGTTTTGCTAATTTTTTTTGCTTTGCTCTGCTTTTTGTTTTGTTTTGCTTTGCATTTTGTTTTATTTAGCTTTACTTTGTTTGACCTTGCTTTGCTTTTGTTGTTTGTTTTACTTTTGCTTGTTTTGTTATTTAGCTTTTTTGTGGGGGGTTTTTGTGTTGTTTTGCCTGGCTTTGTTGTTTTTTTGTTTTGTGTTGTTTTGCTTAATTTTTTTGCTTTGCTCTGCTTTTTGTTTTATTGAGCTTTATTTTGTATTGTTGTTGTTTGGCCTTGCTTTGCTTTCGTTGTTTGTTTTACTTTTGCTTGTTTTGTTATTTTGCTTTTTTGTGTTGTTTTGCCTGGCTTTGTTTTTTTTTTGTGTTGTTTTGCTTCATTTTTTGCTTTGCTCTGCTTTTTGTTTTGTTTTGTTTTGCTTTGCTTTTTGTTTTATTTAGCTTTTTTGTGTTTTGTTGTTGTTTGGCCTTGCTTTGCTTTTGTTGTTTGTTTTACTTTTGCTTGTTTTCTTATTTTGCTTTTTTGTGTATTTTTTGTATTGTTTTGCCTGACTTTGTTTTGTTTTATTTTTGGTTTTGCTTTTGTTTTTTGCTTTGCTCTGCTTTTTGATTTGCTTTGCTTTTTGTTTTATTTAGCTTTATTTTGTATTGTTGTTGTTTGCTTTTGTTTGTTTTACTTTTGCTTGTTTTGTTATTTTACTTTTTTTGTTATTTTGCCTGGCTTTGTAGTTTTTTTTTTGTTTTGCTTTTGTTTTTTGCTTTGCTCTGCTTTTTGTTTTGTTTTGCTTTTTGTTTTATTTTGCTTTATTTTTTGTTTTGTTTTGCTTTTTGCTTTATTTTACTTTATTTTTTGTTTTGCTTTTGCTTTTTGTTGTTGCTTGGCCTTGCTTTGCTTTTGTTGTTTGTTTTACTTTTTGCTTGTTTTGTTATTTTGCTTTTTTGTGTTGTTTTGCCTGGCTTTGTTGTTTTTTGTTTTGTTTTTTGTTGTTTTGCTTAATTTTTAGTTGTTTGCTTTTATTTTTTGCTTTGCTCTGCTTTTTGTTTTATTTTGCTTTGTTTTTTGTTTTATTGAGCTTTATTTTGTTTTTGTTTGTTTTCTTATTTTGTTTTTCATTTTTGTGTGTTTTTCCTTGCTTTGAATTTTGTTTTGAGTTGTTTTGTGATTTCTTTTAATTTGCTCAATTTGTTTTGTTGTTTTGCCTTGTTTTTTGTTTGTTGTTTTGCTTTGCTTTTTGTTGTGTTTTTGTTTTAAGTTGTTTTGCCTTGCTTTGTTTTTTTTTTGTTTTTGCTTGTTTTTTGCTCTGCTTTTTGTTTTGTTTAGCTTTTTTGTTTTTGTTGCTTTGCCTTGCTTTATATTAGTTTTGTTTTGACTTTGTTTTTTGTTTTGTTTGTGTTGTTTTGTTTTAATGTTATGCTTTGCTTTTTTGTTTTATTTTGCTTTGTTTTGCTTTTTATTTTGTGTTGTATTGCCTTGTTTTTTGTTGTTTTACTTTTTTTCACAAAATGTCTTTGAAACTCATGTCATCTTGCTTCACACAGTGAAAAGTGGGGCAGCAAATTAATTAAGAGAAAGTTTTAAATCGTGTCCACCTGTGGTCAGATGACTGCTTAACATTCTGTCATCACGGGCTCCCACAGAGTCATGTAGACTAGCAGCGCTGAAAGAAAGAGACAAAAGAAACAGATAATTGAAAAGCATCTCATTACAGGTTCAGATGCAACTAGTCTTGCTGATACAAGGCCAAATGTACTGTTATATAAAGTGCTAGTGTGAGAACTCAAGCTGCAGTTTTCACATCTTATATTCTTCTCCTTCATTTGCTCTTGTACAGTCACAGGGACCTGAAGCCGGAGAACCTGTTGCTGGATGAGAA
>NC_133385.1:29727084-29744354 GCF_049309525.1 Garra rufa | reverse complement strand
AAACTAAAATTCTGAGAAATAAATTCACAATTCTGAGATATGAACTTGCAATTGCCAAAATAGACCGAATTGTGAGAAAAAAACCTTGCAATTCTGACTTTTCTCACAATTGCGAGTTTGTATCTTGTGATTCTGGCAATTTTTTTTTTCTTGTAATTCTGACTGATATAAACTCACAATTACTAGTTATAAAGTCAGAATTGTAAGATATAAACTTGCAATTTGCGAAAAAAAAAACAACTTTACTGACTTTTCTCGCAATTGCAAGTTTGTATCTCACGATTCTGACTTTTTTTTCTCAAAATTGTGTGATATAAACTCTCAATTGCTTTTTATAAAGACAGAATTGTGAAATATAAACTAAAATTCAGAGAAATAAACATACAATTCTGAGATATAAACTTGCAATTTGCGAAAAGTAGTCAGAATTGACTTTTTTTTTAAATAAAAATAAAAACTTTGAAATGTATGAAAATATGAAATTTAAAATCTAATTCAAAATAATAATAAAAACTATCATGGCATATAAATATTAAAACAACATTGACGCTCTTGCCAGATATTTGGTTAATATTGTTTTGCTTTCTCTTTTTTGTTGTATTTCTAGGTCACAAATATTAATAATACCCATCAGTGTGATTATTTAATGATGTGTGGAATTCCTCGTTGGGCCTGATGGAGGAAGCCTTTGTTGTTGCGTAACATTACAGCATTAATGACAAGATAATAACGGAAGAGACACAGCATGTGCAAACCGCTGCGCTCACCAGCGTTACACAAGCATGTAGACCGCTCCAAAAGAGCCTCTGGGGCTGTCGCCACTAATCTGTTCAGCAGCAAACATCTGCTGCTGGCTTGAACCAGGAGTCCCTGATCACAGCCGCAAAGGCACACGACACACGCCGTATCCATGTATGCGCAAACGCTGTGTATTTACTCACACACAATGAGAGGTTAAAGCTCATCTGTGAGTATGAACCAGCTTATGGACAGACTCCCGGAGGAACGCCCGGAACATTATGGAAAAGCCCCTTTCTAGCCTCACAGGCCGTGTAGAGGGGACAAAATAATGTGAGGAGATCATGTAGAGAAAGAAACCTGATGGCTACAAGCACCTCGTGAGACCGTGAAACCTTTTATTGATTCCTCACACATCTATTGTCTTCTTTGAAAGGGCCGTTTTGATAGAGAAATCACCTGTTTGTTTACATTAGAATTAGCATGAGCGTTAGCTTGAGCAGTCTAAAAAAACTTTTTTTTTGGCATTTAATTCATAGAAAGTTGTTGTTAGATTAGTGTTTTAGCATATCACATACCAAATATGAGCAGCTTTGAAGATGTTTTGGAGTTTCCTCCATTCAAGGAATTCCTGACTGGAAAATAGCTAGTTCATTGTCAACTTAACTGCCTTGCCTTAAAGGAACACTCCACTTTTTTTGGAAATAGGCTCATTCTCCATCTCCCTCCGAGTTAATAAGCTGAGTTTGACCGTTTGAAATAGGGCTGGGTATTGTGACCAATTTGGCAATTCGATTCGATTCTTATTTTTATGGTTTCGATTCGATTCGATTTCGATTTCGATTCCGATTCGATTCGATTCGATATCGATTAGCTATCAATATTTCATTTAAAATGTTAGTTTTGCAGACATGTGATCCATATTTTGATATAAATGCTGGTAACTGGAACTCTCCTACTTAAGTTTATTACTGAAATACACATCTACATTAATAATAGGGTGCACACAGTTGTTTATTTTAAACAACTTTTATTTTAAATGAACACTGTAACAAGAAGTCATAAATATGTGCATCCATTGTACACCATGTAAACAAACTGCAAAATGCACATTACTGTAAAAAAAAATAAAAAGACTGTAAATGTGCAAAAGTGAAATCTATTAAGAACTTCAAACATGTTTAAGAAATAAAACTTTTTTTCTAAATTCAAAACGTTCAAAACAGGCCCATCATAAAGCCTTTGTCTGCTTATACAAAACATTCTAACTGTCCATAAAACTAACAGTTCTTAACTACAGCCTAATAATTTTTCTGCAAAAAAAGCAGCTGATCAACATGTTCTGATCTGATCTAAGGCAGCTCCTTTGTGCTGTGATTAGATCACCAGCGGTTGAGAAAACTCTCTCAGCAGGAACACTAGTGACACCTTCAGGACGAGAGGTGAATATTCATATCCTCTTACGTGAAGCACGTGCATTAAGAATCGATTCGGGGATTTCCCGAATCGATATCGTTGCGTTCAACTGAAGATCGATTAAAATCGGAGAATCGATATTTTTTACCCAGCCCTAGTTTGAAATCCATTCAGCCGTTCTCCTGTTCTAGCGTATCACTTTTAGCATAGCTTAGCATAGATCATTGAATCCTATTAGACCAATAGCATCGCGTTCAAAAATGACCAACGAGTTTCCATATTTGTCCTATTTAAAACTTGACTCTTCTGTAGTTATATCGTGTACTAAGACCGGCGGAAAATGTAAAGATACGATTTTCTAGGCCGATAAGATTAGGAACTACACTTCCATTATGGCGTAATAGTCATGGAAGTTTGCTGCCGTAATATGGCAGAAGCAGGCGCAGTAATATCATGCAGCGCCTGAAATTAGTTTCACGCTCTATTAGTTTTAGAGGAACGCTCCCTGTGCATGCAGTTGGTCACGTTGTTGTGCTGCGTGATAATACTCTGCCTGCTTCGGCCATATTACGGCAGCAAACTTCCTTGACTATTACGCCGGAATGGGAGTGTAGTTCCTAATCTTATCGGCCTAGAAAATCACAACTTTACATTTTCTTCCAGTATTAGTACACAATATAACTACAGAAGAGTCAAGTTTTAAACAGGACAAATATCAAAACTCATTGGTCAGTTTTGAATGCGATGCTATTGGTCTAATAAGATTCAATGATCTATGCTAAGCTATGCTAAAAGTGATATCCTTCCCAGGAGTGGCTGGTTGACCAAAATTATCCCAAGAGCGCAGTGACGACTCATCCAAGAGGTCATAAAAGACCCCACAACAACACCTAAAGAACTGCAGGCCTCTCTTGCCTCAGTTAAGATCAGTGTTCATGACTCCACCATTAGAAAGGGACTGGGCAAAAATGGCCTGCACTACAGAGTTCCAAGACGAAAACCACTGCTGAGCAAAAAGAACATAAAGGCTCGTCTCAGTTTTGCCAGAACACATCTTGATGATCCCCAAGACTTTTGGGAAAATACTCTGTGGACTGACGAGACAAAAGTTGAACTTTTGACGTAAAAGTAACACAGCATTTCAGAAAAAGATCATCATACCAACAGTAAAATATGGTGGTGGTAGTGTGATGGTCTGGGGCTGTTTTGCTGCTTCTGGACCTGGAAGACTTGTAATAAATGGAACCATGAATTCTGCTGTCTACCAAAAAATCCTGAAGGACAATGTCTGGCCATCTGTTCGTGACCTCAAGCTGAAGCGAACTTGGGTTCTGCAGCAGGACAATGATCCAAAACACACCAGCAAATCCACCTCTGAATGGCTGAAGAAAAACTAAATGAAGACTTTGGAGTGGCCTAGTCAAAGTCCTAACCTGAATCTGATTGAGATGCTGTGGCATGATCTTAAAAAGGCGGTTCATGCTCGAAAACCCTCCAATGTGGCTGAATTACAACAATTCTGCCAAGATGAGTGGGCCAAAATTCCTGCATAGCTCTGAAACAGACTCATTGCAAGTTATCGCAAACGCTTGATTGCAGTTGTTGCTGCTAAGGGTGGCCCAACCAGTTAGTAGGTTTAGCGGGCAAACCCTTTTTTTACACAGGGCCATGTGGGTTTGGATTTAGTTTTCCCTTCATAATAAAAAACTTCATTTAAATGCATGTTTTGTTTACTTGTGTTATCTTTGATTAATATTTAAATTTGTTTGATGATCTGAAACATTAATGTGTGACAAAAAAAAAAAAATAGGAAGGGGGCTAACACTTTTTCACACCACTGTAGATGTCTTAAAGGTACAGTAGCTTTTAAAAACAAAATTTAACTTAAATTTCAGCCTTAAAATATTTAATCAAAACCTATTTGCTATGGTGTTTTGTTGAAATTAGCCAGTCATAACAGTGTTCATTTACATATGCAATCACTACATAATTAATTTACACATAGATGTCTTAAAAGTAGACTTGATTTTTCATCTTATCCTTAAAAAGTTTAATCAGTTCTTATTTCGGATACTGGTATGCTGAAATTGGCCAATCAAAACAGTGTTCATTTACATATAGATGTCTTAAAGGTACAGTAGCCTTTAAAAACAAGCTTTAAGTTAAATTTCAGCCTTAAAATGTTTAATCAACGCTTATTTACTATGCTGGTATGCTGAAATTATACCGCGTTCCAGGCAACCCGTTACTCGTGTTTTTCCAACCTTCTACCCTTGAAAGTGCATCCGAATGGCAATCAAACCCGTGACTTCCCACTCGTGAACTCGTACTATATCGATGTACTCCCAGTTCCGAGATCTGACGTGACATAGCCCGCGAAACCACTATGTCAGCACCTACTGGTGCGGTGTTTATGCAAGTGGTAAACAGCGAAAAAATAGACTTTAGGACAATATAACGTTGCAAACAAATTAATAATAATGTAATAATAATACATGCGCTCAGGCAGTTTGGGGTGACTTGCCTGGAATGCAACAAAGTCGTGAGTCGTGATTTGAAGTGTGATTAACGAGCTTAAAAACCTGCCTGGAACGCAGCATTAGACACTCACTGCAGAAGTCATTTACATATAGACGTCTTAAAGGTACAGTAGCCTACACTACAGCCTGTAGTTTAAATTTCAGCCTTAAAAAGTTTAACCTGTACTGATATGTTGGAATTAGCTAATCATAATGGAGTTCATTTACATATAGACATCTTAGAGAAACAGTGTCATTTAGAACAGCTTCTGAAAAGTTATTTTGAAGTTTTTGCTGAGATCACCTAATCATACCAAAGCTCATTTACATAAAAGTACATACCTCAAAGGTACAGTAGCCTTTAAGACAGACTTGAATATTAATTTTAGCCTTAAAAAGTTGATTCAATGTTTATATACTGTGCTGAGGTTATCCTATAATAACAAAACTCATTTAAATAAAGACATCCTAAAGGTACGGCAGCCTTCAAAAACAGCCTTTAGTTTAAATTTCAGCATTAAAAAGTTTAGTCAGTGCTTAGTTACTATACTTGCATGCTGAAATGAGCCAATCACAACATAACTCATTTACATATGGACTTCTTATAGACGATCTTAAAGTTACAGTAACCTTTAAATTTAAGTTTAATCAGGGCTTATTTACAATGCTCAGGCTAGCCTGTCATAACAAACCTCATTAACATATAGAAGTCTTAAAGGTACAGTTGCCTTTAAAATAGCCTTAAAAGGTTTTATTTCAAAGGCCAGCCGCTCATGCAGACCTAAGAAACCTTGACTTACATTATAAATAAACTTTAAAAAAAATATATAGGGTGGATCCAGGTAATGTAGGCCAATGGTATTTGCTATTTCTCTGTATAGTGTAGTGAAGATCTTTAAATGGTATGGTAAAATGGCAAATGGTGCTATTTTAAAACAACACTTAATGAAATAAAGTGTAGGAAAAAATGTATAGAATATGGTATCTTGAAGTGTGAAAAGCAATGTGATTTTGTTCCTGTAGTAGACAGAGATTAGACCTTACATTGAACATTTACCCACCTTGTGTTGGTAGGGATGACAGTAGGTGGCCCAGTTTGTCACGTGTGACTGCGTTTGCTTCAATAACTAAACACTTGACTGTCTGCACACGTCGCCAAACCTGTCAGCGGAGTCTAATTGACATTCAAATGTATGCATGCACCTCCTCAAAATTTGATCACCCCTACCGGGAGGAAGGTACCTGGTAGGGCTGAGCAGTAAAGGTCTTTTGGCATAAATGACAGACGCCCACATAAACAAAAGCGTGTATTCGTTCACTGCCGGGAAAAGCACCAACCCTGGAAGTTGCAGCGGCGACTCATTGTGCTTTTGAAGCAAACTCTTGTGCTAAAAAATGCTTTCGGCAAAACCCCTGGCCGGCCCATCAACTGAATTTAGCAGCGCTGTCGTGAGGGATCCAGATTTCACGCAGCCAGTCAGCGACGCGTCCAGAGCGGGACAGGGACAGCGGAATAGGGCCTGTCAGAACAACACATCCTCCTGGACGACAGGCCGAGAGCAGTGCGGATCTAGCGATGGCGAGAAAAAGAGAGGCAGTCAAAACACAGCGGCGTGATTCCACTGGGGCTTGTGCTGCCGTTTCGCTCAGATCTATTTTTAATGCCTCAAACTCCACGTCAGCAAAAGGAATGCATAATTATAGATTCTTGAATAATTCATGAGGGGCTCATTTGAATAAGGAGGCGGTTATGGGAGCCACATATGTGCAGGAAACTTTTCCATTTGTTGGTAGGTTTTTTAAGGCAGTACCCACCTTTTAGGAAGTATTGCCTAAAACACTTACAAGACATGTGATCCACACCACTGCAGTTCATCTGTCAACATCTTGTGAAGCCAAAAGCTGAGCTGTGTTTGTAAAAAAACAAGTCTACCATTAAGACATTTTAAACTTTAAAAATGCAGTTATTGATTAAAAAAGCAAAATATGACATTGCTATAATTCAGCAGTTCTTCAGACAGATAATAAAATATTACGGTATAAAAAAATTATAAAAACAAATTAGATATTAAGGTATATCTCCTCAAATATTGACAACTGCGACTGCAATATACACTAAAGCATATATTAACTCTCAGGTCAAGGTGAATATTGTGTTTTTGACCATTATTATGATGTTGCTGTGGACCAGGAGCTCTTTTAATTTTATTGATCGGGACGGCACGCAAAGACTGAAATCGATACCGAGCGAGCGAGCGGCCGGCCTGTCGTCAGTTATACGCAGAGACTCTGCCAAGTGTTCTTGAATTCTTATCAGAGCAGACGAAGCGCATGCACGCGAGCATTTTCCTCGTTTTTTTTCTTATTCTTTTTTGATAAGGCCATTTCTTCTGCCCTTGGACTTAATGCGCTCTATCTTTGTGATAATGTCATGCGGTATGACGTCTGACTGTGATATGCTTTCCACATATATATTTTGTGCTAATGTCTTTGTGTATTATCATAGCTCGCCGGAATAGGTCACGGCGCTCAAAGTGCATGAAACTCTGTTCCTCTTGAGGCTCGTAAACAGAGGCCTTTGATTATGAGGAAGGACATTTTGAGTGATGTTTTTCATTTTTGGGGTATTTTTATTTCTGTTTTCCTCATTATGAGATTTCCTTTCTTTGTATCTAGTCGCTGACCTCTGATGATTGGATCCATACTAATGGTTTTGCCCACACACGTACTCTGTTGGGTTTGCCGTCAAGTGTCATTATTGTTTAATTAGCTGAGGCTGACATTTGAATGATATTCGCTCTCTGTCTGTCGATGGTTTGGTAGGGCAGAACACCTGAAGGGTGCAGGGGTATTACCGTATAATATGTCCCGTTTGGTGCACCCTATATCTGAGGTCACCAATTAGCAGCTCGCAGTCCAGATCCAGACCTGAGACTGGTTCTACCCGGACTGTGAATTGGTTATCATAAATTAATGTAATTATAGCAGGGACTTTTTTTTTCTTCTCCACATATTTATGGGTTGTATATTTGGTGAAGGCAAAGATGATTTAGCATTTTTCATTGGTAAATATCATTAAGTAGTCACACCACATGACATTTTAAAAACTGTTAACTAATCTAATTTCATAAAAGGTCAGAAAATAAAAAAAATAAAAATAAATGAAAAAACTTATTGACCTTATTTTTGTGAGTTTTTGCATGTCTTTTAAAAAAAAATATTAATAACAAAACTGATTCACTGCTTAAAATGTTAGAGAAATAAATCAGTAATCAAAGATAATGACAAGCTGCTTAAGATTTCTTAAGTATAAAAAGAGTTTTTTTTTCTTCCCTGAATTAGGATATATTTTAAATCTCAAAATGAATTTTAATTTAGCAAATAAAAGCATGTTCATTATATTTTACTATATTATATTATATTATATTATATTATTTTATATTATTTTATTTTATGTTTTAATTAAATATTAAATTAAGTTAATAAAGTGAAATACAAATAAATAAAACAGATAATAAATAATAGTAATAAAAATAATAAAATAAAATAAAAAAATAGTTGATAAATTAAATTAATTATTGAATTACATAAAATAAAATTTTATTTTAACAGGGTTTTTTTTTTTATCTAAGATATCAGGACAGTTGTGTTACTCCTACATTTAAATTAATTAATTAATTATTATTTATTTTATTTTATTATTTAATGTATTATTTTAATTAAATTAAATAAAAATTAAATTTTATTTTATTTTAATGAGATGTTTTTCTTATCTGGGATATCTCTGGGCAGTTGCGTTACACTTACATTTTAATTTAATTTAATTTAATTTTAAATTTAATTTAATTTTAAATATTAAATTAAATTAATAAAATTAAATTTAAATTAAATTTAAAAAACACATATAAATATAAGTAGTAAATTAAATCAAATAGTTTACATTGAATTTAATTAGATTTTAATTAGTTGTTTTTTTTCTTATTTAGGATATCTTTGGACAGTTGTGTTACACTTACATTTTAATTTAATTTAATTTAATTTAATTAGATTTTTTATTTAATTTAATTTTAAATATTAAATTAAATAATAAAATAAAATAAAAAATACCAATTTAAATATAAATAGTAAATTAAATCAAATAATTTACATTTAATTTAATTAAATTTTAATTAGTTTTTTCTTATCTACGATATCAGGACAGTTGTGTAACCCTTACATTTAAATAAGTTATTATTATTATTATTATTATTATTATTATTATTATTATTATTATTATTATTTAATTTAGTATTTTATTTAAATTAAATAAAAATTACATTTTTATTTTATTTTAATGAGATTTTTTTTTTCTTATCTAGGATATCTTTGGACAGTTGTGTTTAATTTAATTTAATCTAATGTAATTTCATTTATTTTATTTTAATTGAATTGAATTGAATTTACCTTTTTATATAATTTAAAATTTTAAATATTAAATTAAATAAATAAAAAAAACAATATAAATATAAATAGTAAATTAAATTAAATCATTTAAATTTAGTTTAATTTAATTTAATTTTTTTTTTCTTATCTAGGATACCAGGACAGTTGTGTTACCCTTACATTTTAATTTCAATAAATGTATTATTTTTCATTAAATATTAAATTAAATTAATACAATAAAAAATAAATAAAATACAAATATAAACAGTAAATTCAATTAAATTAATAAAATAAAAATAAAAATAATATAATATAATATAATAAAAAAATAAATACATTTTTTTTCTTATCTAGGATTTTAGGACAGTTGTTTTACTCTTACATTTTCTTTTTCTTTATTTTGTGTGTGTGTGTGTGTGTGTGTGTGTGTGTGTGTGTGTGTGTGTGTGTGTGTGTTTGTTTACATTAAAATAAATGTACTTTGCTTGTGGTATTTCTCACAGTAAGTGTCAAAACGGATGCCCACATACACTATAGTTTTATAAAAAATACTTTTTGTCATGGAATGTAGTTTTAAGAGTTTTTTTTTTTAGTTTAGTTTAAATATGCAGTTTGTTAATAGCACCTATTTGAAGATTTACTTTGTTGGCCTCATGCCTACGACCCAATCAGATCCGTGCCAATATACAGCCATTTTGCACGGCTACTCGTGTGATATTGCTCATATATAATATAAATGAACAGCCCAGTTCCTTTAAAGAGATAAAAGCAGTACTCACTGTCCCAACCCCTCTTCAGTATTGGACAGTTTTGCACTCCATCTTAAGACTCTTCAACACCAACTGTTTTTCCCACAACTCATAAAGAGCCATTGAGTCACACGAGAGCAGAGGTTGTTCAGGAGTGTCTGGTGAGTGTCATCAGGGACGAGGGGTTGGTTTCTTACACTTTATTACAAAACCAAAAACATTCACAGCATCCTTTTTGCAAATCCCAGCGTTTTCGCTTACGTTTACGCTGCTGTCAGTTTTCTGATACGCGTGCACCTTAGGATATGAAACGTTCATTATCTTCTCTCGTGCAGACGTCGAACCCTCCCTATCTACCCGACAATACAAACTCTACGAGGTGCGGAGCAGCAAACGACTTTGCTGAATCGTCTTTAGTGGCTTTTGTCTCGTTTGAAAACGCTTGCTCGACAATCACGGAAGGTGTTTACGCTAAAGATTTTTCTTCAGAAAGTCCTTGAACGTTTTGTAACATGGTGAAGCATGAAGAGTAAAGCCTGTAAACATTTAGCACTTTGACTAATAAAAGTGTTAAGCGTGTGGCGGATGTTTCGGAGGAATGATTTCCTCAAGCTCGCGCACCATGAAACTCAACGTCACGAGTGATAAAGCAGAAGGGCCTTTAGGTAGCTGTTCAATTCCTCTCGCCGTTCTGCTTATCTACTGTACCTGATGTTGTTTTTCTTGAGATATGAATGAAGCGTCTCACAGGTGCCAAGGGAAACTTGCTTGTGTTTTGGTGTGTGACAAGAAATAGCCTGTGAGAGGGGTTTCATGATTAAATTGTGAGCGAAAACATTGCTCAACCATGTTGCAGACCAATGTGAGACTAATGTTTTTCTTTTAACCCTTTCTATTTACGCAGGTCTTGTAAAGCTCGGGGTCCACTGTGTCACATGTCAGAAAGTCGCCATAAAGATTGTAAACCGAGAAAAGCTCAGCGAATCCGTGTTAATGAAGGTAAGATTTCATTTTTTGCTTTTGGAGATGTCAGCTTTACACACAAGAACGGTCTTGTTTTTCTTAAAGGGGTCATGTTATGCTCTTTCACAAAGTCTTTATTTTGTTTCGGGGTGAACTAGAACATGCTCTCATGCTTGGTGGTTCAAAAAACGTATTATTTTTCACATAGTTTACATTGTTACAATAGCTTTCTCCCCAGGCTGGCACTAACGGCTCGATTAGTTCTAGGTTTGATGAAGGTCCGCCTTCTGGAAAACGAAATGTGTTGTGATTGGTTAGCAGTCCCACTGCGTTATGATTGGCGAACAGCTTAGACGGCGTTTCAGTCCTGCCTCCACATTTTATTTCCATCAGTCCAAAACAAGTCCAATAAAGTGTATTATGACAGTAATACAATAAAAAGTTACGATAAAAAGTTCTCTAAAGCTTTAAAAATGACTAAAAGCACCATAAAAGTAATAAAACATGCAATATATTTCAAGCCTTCTGAAGTTATATTGATAAAAAGGTGTGAAAAAAGATTTTAAGTCACTATTCACTGAAAAACTTCCTCTCCAAAATAGTTTGCATGTGTTCAAAAATATTTCTTCTTTCTTAAAGAAATAGTCAAACTTATCTCTTATCAAATTCTTTATGATTTACTTTCTTCCGTGAAACACAAACGGAGAAATTTTGCAGAATGGTAACGCTGCTCTTTTCCACACAATGACACTGAATGGCGACCAAGAGCGCTTAAGTTTCAGAAACGACAAAAAGCACCATTAAAGTAGTCCATGTTACTCTCTCATGCATATGTTATATTACATATAAGTCTTCGGAAGTTACATAATAGCTTTGTGTAAAAAATGATTCAATTTATGTTACTCAATTTATGTCATAGAAATTTAGGAAAATGTTAACGCTGCCCTTTTTTATACAATTGGTCAGTTGTGACCAATTTCTCTTCACAAACATTTCTTCATTTTTAGAGAAATAATTAAGCCCAAAATGCAAATACTGAATATTTGTTCTTACCAAACTCTTTTAGCTTTATTTCTTTTGTGAAACACAAACGGAGAAATTTAGAAGAATGTTAATGCTGCCCTAAAAGTTACAGTAATATGAATAATAAGTTCTATCATGCTTTAAAAATGACAAAAAGCACCATAAAAGTAGTAAAACGTGCAATATATTTCAAGTCTTCTGAAGTTATATTGAGAAAAAGATGTTAAAAAAGATTTTAAGTCGCTATTCACTGAAAAACTTCCTCTCCAAAATATTTCTTCTTTCTTAAAGAAATAGATAAACTTAGATAAACTTATCTCTCATCAAATTCTTTATGATATACTTTCTTCCGTGAAACACAAAAGGAGAAATTTTGCAGAATGGTAACGCTGCTCTTTTCCACAAAATGACATTGAATGGCGACCAAGAGCTCTTAAGTTTTAAAAACGACCAAAAGCAGCATTAAAGCACTGAAAAAAGAAACGTGTACCACGTGACCACATGCCGTTTCAAATACTGTCTGAACAATATTTTATATTTAGATTTTGTGTGAAAAAATAAATAAATTAATTAATGGTTGACAATTTTTCCCTCTGCTGCAGCTTGTAATAATATTTTAGATATTGGTTGCAAATGAAACATCTTCTATGAATATTAATAATTTATGGTCTGAATATTAACAATTAGATTTACGCGGCCCATTTCCATATAAGTCAATAGTGACCAATTTCCAAAAATGACAAAAAGCACCATAAAATTGTGAATCAATCGCTATATAAAGTATTTCAAGTTTTCTAAAATTATATAATAGTTTTTTTTAATGTAAGTTGTTAGTCAGTGAAAATCTTCCCCTTTGCCGCAGCTCACAAAAATATTTTTAATATATATATTTAAAAAAAGAAGAGAAGAGAAAGGGTCCCACATTAATTTTATTATTATTATTATTTATTTTTTTTTTTTTATGAATATTTATAATGTATAATCAGAGTATTTAAAAAAAGTACTTTTTTCCGTGAAACACAGGAGACATTTAGCAGAATGGTCAAATCCAGCTTTGATCACAGAAATAAATTACATTTTACAATATATTCAAGTAAAAAACAGTTATTTAAAATTGCAATAATATTTCACAATATTACTGATTTTATTGTATTTTAACCCAATAAATTTAAGACATTTATTGTGTCATTTATACTTTGATTGATTTCTGTTTTTTATGTACATTTCTAACAAATATAATAAGATTTTTATTTTATTTAATTTTATTTTATTTTATTTTATTTTATTTCATTTTATTTCATTTTATTTTATTTAAGCAGCAAATCAGTATATTTGAATGGTTACTGAAGGATCATATGACACTGAAAACTGAAGTAATGACGCTGGAAATTCAGCTTTGATCACAGAAATAAATTACATTTTACAATATATTCACATAAAGAATGGTTATTTAAAATTGCAATAGCATTTCTGTTTTTTTGTGTACATTTCTAACAAATATAATAAGATTTTATTTTATTTTATTTTATTTTATTATTTATTTTATTTATTTATTTTAAATAAATTAATTCAGCTTTGATCACAGAAATAAATTACATTTTACAATATATTCAAATAAAAAAACAGTTATTTAAAATTGCAATAATATTTCACAATATTACTGATTTTATTGTATTTTAACCCAATTAAATTAGCAAAAAGCAGTTTTAAAAGTTCATACTTGTCTAATAAAACAAATTTCATCCAGTTTTGAGTGTTTTTGACCAAAAATGACAAAAAACACCATGAAAGTGTGAATCAATCGCTATATATTTCAAGTCTTCTGAAATTATATAATAGTTTTTTTGCAAAAAAAATATTAAAATGTAAGCTGTTATTCGGTGAATATCTTCCCCTTTACCGCAGCTCACAAAAATATTTTTAATATATATTTAAAAAAAAAAAAAGAGAAAAGGTTTTTTTTTTCTATGAATATTTCTAATTTATAATCTGAGTATTTAGAATGTACTTTTCCCATGAAACACAGAAGGAGAAATTTAGCAGAATGGTAATGTTGCCCTTTTCCATACAATGAAAGTGAATGGTGAACAAGTTCCTTCAAGCTTTAAAAATTGCAAAAATGCTCTCATTTCCGCCTCGTCTTTATTCTAAAGCCGTTCCAAAATAAAGATAAAACAAATGAATTAATGAATAAACAGCGTGTATGATCACATATTTATTGCCTGTAAAACTATACTCTGGGTAATAGTTGGCCCATAATGATCTCCTCTGATAAAAGCAGTCATGGGAACACAGAAACCGAAACTGGAGACGAAAGATCCTGATTAAGGATAATTGTCTTTCAAGGGAGGAGTATTAAAATATGAGATGTTTGTTATTGTTTGGAAACGGGGGCAAGCTTGTGGAATGCCGTAATATTCGCGTATCCCCAAATACGTATGCTTAAAATGTATAATTTTAGATGAAAACCTAGTGCAAACTGTTTTCCTTTTGCTTCAACGGATATTAATGAGAAAGGAATTTGGCCGGGGATGAGCAGCAATAAATAAACTCAGCAAGATTAGAGACCTTAAACACTGCGATTCTTTCAGATATTTGCACATTTGAGCTTTTGCCAGAAGGCAGAGGACCAAATTAAGATCTTGCTGGAAACAAACAACACCTGAGGCTCAGAGATTTATACACACACACACACACATATGTTTTGATTTTTAAATATATCAACGTAAACTAAATGATCCAAAATCTGAAATAAAATAGGATTTTTAAAAAATTGTTTTAGTAATGTAAATGTTTTCAAGGTTTTAAACTAAGCAAAAGTGACAAAAATAAATAAATAAATAAATAATGTTCTGTTTTTTTTTTTTTTTTTAAGTTAAGTTTTGGTTCATTAATGGATCCTGTGGCGAACAAAGTATCATTATAAAAAAAAGAAAAAGAAAAAAGTAATAATGACTATCAAACGATGCTGAAAAATAAATGCTGAAAATTCAGCGTTGATCACACAAATTAATCGCATTTTAAAATATCTTCTAATAGAAAACAGTTTTTGATTTATTTTGACACGTTTATAATTAAAAAAAAAATATTTCTTTCTTTCTTTTTTTTAAATATATATTTAACCCAAAAAAAGTAAGACATTTATTGGGTCATTTATAATTTTATGATTGATTTCTGTTTTTCTTTTTTAAGTACTTTTCTAAGATTTTAATTTAAATTTTTATTTAATTTTGTTATTTCATTTATCTGTCTTCTTTTTTAAGTCATTTTCCAACATTTATAATAGGATTATTTAATTTAATTTAATTTAATTTTATTTTATTTTAAGCAGCAAATCAGTATATTTGAATGATTACTGAAGGATGATATACACTGAAAACTGGAGTAATGTTGCTGAAAATTCAGCTTTAATCACAGAAATAAATTACATTTTAACATATATTCAAATAGAGAACAGTTTCGTGAAATTGCAATAATATTTCACAATATTACTGTTTTTAATGTATTTTAACCCAATACATTTTAAATAACTGTTTTTTTTAAATATATTGTTTATTTCTGTGATCAAAGCTGAATTTAAAATAAAGTAAAATAAAAAAATAAATAAATAAAAAATAAAATAAAATAAAATATTTATTATTAAAACAAAATAAAATAATATAAAATTAATCTTATTATAATTGTTGGAACTGAAAGCTGAATTTAAAATAAAATAAAATATAATAAAATATTTATTATTTTGAAAAATTAAATATAAATAAATAAAATATAAAATTAAGTACTAAATTATAAAGTACTAAAAAATAAAGTTATTAAAAACAAAACAGAAATTAATCATAAAACTATAAATGACCCAATAAATTGGCGCAATGTTTTATTATATTTTATTTTATTTTCAATTCAGCTTTAATCACAAAAATAAATTACATTTTACAATATATTCAAATAAAAAAAGTTATTTGAAATTGCAATAATATTTCACAATATTACTGATTCTAATGTATTTTAACCCAATAAATTTAGCCAATTTATTGGGTCATTTATAATTTTATGATTAATTTCTTTTTTGTTTGTTTGTTTGTTTGTTTGTTTTGTTTTGTTTTGTTTTGGAATTACTTTCCCAACAATTATAATAAGATTAATTTAATTTAATGTAATTTTATTTTATTTTTTTTAAATAATAATTTAATTTTAATTTAAATTCAGCTTTGATCACAGAAATAAATTACATTTTACAATATATTCAAATAAAAAAAAAAAACAGTTATTTGAAATTGCAATAATATTTCACAATATTACTGATTTTACATGTTCAAAAGTCCATGACATTACCATTTTACCTTATTCAGAAAACATTACAATTCTTTAACACACATTTTCCACTCCACATCTAGCAGCTCATTATTCAAGCACAGCTTTCTGATCACAACAGCCAATCAGAGCCCCTCACAGAGCAAACAAGCCCCATATCTGAGTCTCATCAGCACCAACACCGCCACATGAACTCCAAACCACCCGCCCGCACTTCACAAACAATGAAGACAATTCAGCGCACACTAATCAGATGTTCCTCAGGTCTAAACAGTCATCATTTATTCCACATTTTGCATAAATAATGCATGCACCACCCCGTCTGAATAAGTTTAATGCGACTACAACAGATATTACAATATCCAGCCGTTGTTTCCACGTAATTACGTTGGCATGAAGTAAAAGTCGATTCGAACAGCCACCAATTTATCTCCACATGGGTTTGAGAGATGAGGGGGTGGATTGTCAGGGTTATTTTGGACAGCATGTGTGTGTGTGTGTGTGTGTTTGCGTGTGATTTGGTGCGCTGTCTAACTCTTGGCTTTGACATTCTCATTGTCGTCCTCCTGTCACCGAGATGAATATGGGCTATCCCAGCACCTGTCTCTCCTCTCATGCCTGTGCCTCCAGACCAGCATTGCAAATGTCACCTTTTTAAATGCAAATGTTGCATTCTCTGTTTCCGTCCTGGCACCTCGGTCCAGACGCAGCGCACCGCCGGGAATGAGATTCTCGCAGTCATTCTCTGGAGTGTCCACACCTCTGCTTTTATATAGAGGACGTAACTGCATGAGGTCCACACAAACACACGTGGCCAAATTCGCAGCAGCCGTGTCGGAGGATTATAAGAAAGAGGATTAGATCAAAAAAAGATGAGGTTATGGAAGCTATGAGCGTTAGATAAGGATTTCAGTTTGGGCTTAAAGACACAGTTCAAGCAAACATGGAACTCAATTTATTTTATTCACTCGCTTTTGTAAATTTTCTTAGCTTTTGTCATTCAGTATTATTATTATTATTTATTATATATATATATATATATATATATATATATATTTTTTTTTTTTTTTTTTTTTTGAAAAAAAATAATATATTTGGTTATTTTGTTATTTCAGTATTTATATACCAT
>NC_133385.1:29679584-29724584 GCF_049309525.1 Garra rufa | reverse complement strand
TTTTTTTCATCCATCCTAGTAGAGCCTATCACGCTCTGAACGGGGTATTAGACGCCCTTTGCGAGGAATAAATCATCCCACAATCTGCACCGTCTCCCCTCGGCTTCATCTGGTATTGATTTGAAGCGTCCAGTGACTAGCGTTCAATATCCACTCTGATCTCAGAACAGAGGTACCAATTCAGGCAGCTCCTTGTGAACGCTGTTGGTTTATTTTATTGTTCTGGTCAGGATGCCCTCAATGAAATACTGGAAGACAATCGTTTTCATTTGTGTTACTTTAGGTTGAGAGGTTATGGCACTTACACATTTGAGAAACCTTTGATGGAGTGTTTGACGGATAGGAATACATAAAATTGTTTGGAGCCTGATGATGGACAAGTGGACCTGTTGGTTTTCCCACTCTTTCAAGGAGTAATCAAACACACCTGATTCAGGCCTTCAGCTTGAGACTCCAAGACCTGAAATGGGTGTGTTGGACAAAGGAGACATGCAAAATATGCAGGAACATGGCTGGGAACCACTGCGTCAAGGGTTCCCAATCAATTGGATCAAATACAACTGAACCACCTAATTACCATCTTCAGGAGAACTTGAGGGACTGCATGAACAGGGATATATGCGGACCAGTAAACTCCTGTATACACTGCAGAATTTTGGACAAATCCAGGAGTATTACTGACCAGATACAGGAAATACCACGGTTCTGTATAAATGCACCAATTTGGATGTATGTGACTGAGGAATTCTTCTATGCAACAGTCATTTGTTGTAGACATTACAGACAAACGTTGGAGCAGGGCTAGAGCTGAACTTTGCAGGTAGGTTGATCTCCAGGAACAAGACTGGGAACCCCTGGTCTACCTTAACTTCACACGATCAAGCCTCACTTTTGGAAATCCTTGTGGGAATCTTTCAGTTTATAGTGGGTTTGCTGGGTCCTGAAGCAAAACCACCTGGGAGTCATTGCGGGTAGGTAGATCTTCAGGAACAGGATTGGGAACCCCTGGTTTATTTCAGCATCACAGGATGGAGCCTCACTTTTGGAAATCCTTGTTGAAATCTTTAGATTTATAGTTTGTTTGCTAGGTCCTGAAGCAAAACTAGTTGGGGATCATTGCTTGTAGGTAGATCTCCAGGAACAGGATTGGGAATTCCTGGTCTACATCTACATCACTGTATGGCACCTCACTTTTGAAAATCCTTATTGAAATATTTAGCTTTGTAGTGGGTTTGCTGGTTCCTGAAGCTAAACCTGTTCGGGAAACACTGCAGGTAGTTAGATCTCCAGGAACAGGATTGAGAACCCATGGTCTGGAGAGCCACGGTCCTGCAGAGGCCTCAAAGACACCTGAACATACTAATCAAGGGGTTACTAGAAAGCTACAGGCAGGTGCAGGTAGGAGTTTTCGTCATGGTTGGAGCAAAACTCTGAACCCAGGACCAACATTGGCCACCCCTGTTTTATAGTGGGTTTACTGGGTCTTGAAGCAAAACCAGTTGGGAATCACTGGCATAAACCAGGGGTAGGCAACCATGCTCCTAGAGGGCTACGTCCCTGCTAGTGTCAGCCTGAGACGTCATGCCCACTGACCAATGACTAAATGTCTCATATGTAGAGCACACAAAGTGACCCTTCGCAGTTTGGGAGTTTCAAAGTCCTCATGTGATTGGTTGAACTCTTCAGGATCTCTGGAATCTCTCGATCTCTAAATGTCAGATGGCTTGTTGGCTCGTCCTTGGCCAATTAACTCTGCAGGATGGTAGCCATCCAGGAGCAAGGTTGGCTACCTATAGTGTAAACCAGGTGTTTTCAACTCTGGCCCTCAAGGTCCACTTTCCTACAGATTTTAGCTCCAATCCTAATCAAACACACCTGAACAAGCTAATGAAGGTCTTCAGGTGTACTGGCAGGCGAGTTTGATCAAGGTTGGAGCTAAACTCTGCAGGAAAGTGGGCCTCGAGGGCCAGAGTTGAAAACCCCTGGTGTAAACTCTACTTAGCTTATGCAGGAAAATCAAGTATTTAGAGATTATCTTGATGCTTCAAATATGGAGTAGAACACAGTTGGGTTGATTTTAAAATAGGAATGCATGCACAAAAATGGAAAATGAGTTGGGAGAGGTAGATGCGAAGTGAGTGATGTGAACTGAGAGAGGGAGAATAAGCGAGAAAGAGAGAAACAGGGAAATGGAATGGAGAGGTCTGTCGAGGCTGGAGTAATTGCCCCCTGAAGCAAATAATTGAGGTGGGAGCAGGGTGAGGGGTGGGGGTGGGTAAAGCATGACCTTGTGCCCCATAACTCCTGCAATACTACAGATAGATGGAGAGAGAGAACCCACCGTCAGCCTACATTGCCTAAAAAGGAGAAATTAAGACAAGAATAGCCAATGTTGGGAATCATGGCTGTTTCACATGATTTGTGTCAATGTTCCGTAGTGCACTGAACTACATCCAAGTGTCAAGCTACATTGGTGCCCCCGGTCCAGTGTTGTGTGAAAGTCAGTCACAGGAATACAACGTACAGGTCAAACAATATTAACTTTAATTCTATTTGCCAGTGATGTTGAAGTGCAGCCAATGATTACTGGATTTTCTGAGACTAACCCTGTGCTTATGTAGAAATAGTGACTTGTACAAAACAGTTTTGAAGGCATATTGTCATCTTCATAAAATAAGCATCATATATACATTATTCAGCGTATACTTTTATTAGTTTATGATTTGTGACCATGGACCACAAAATCAGCCATAAGTGTCAGTTTTTGAAATTGAGATTGATACATCATCTGAAATCTGAAAAAATAAGCTTTCCATTGGTATATGGTTTGTTAGGATAGAACAAGATAGTTGGCCAAGATACAACTATTTGAAAATCTGGAATCTAAGGGTGCAAAGAAATCTAAATATTAAGGAAAATCACCTTTAAAGTTGTCCAGATGAAGTTCTAATAAAGTTAAGTTAAAATATATGAACAGTAAGAAAATATACTTAAATCTTTACTTAATATCCTAATAATTTTTGGCATAAAATAAAAATCGATCATTTTGACCCATACAATGTATTGTTGGCTATTGCCAAATATACCTGAGCTACTTAAGACTGGTTTTGTGCTCCAGGGTCACATTTATCCTGGATATTTACATAAATAAACAGTAAAATGGCACATTTTCTTGACAAATGCGTTAAAGCCAGATTGTTACACATATGTGACTTTGGCATTTTGTCCAAAACTTGTTTTACTCTTGTACAATACTGCACTTCAAAAAAGTGCCTCTGAGAATGTACATAAATAAATTATGCACATAAATAAATTAAGGCACATAAATAAATTAAGGTTGTGGATTGATTAAAAAATGTTGGCACGGTTTTTCTGTGATTAATAACAATTAATTGCACCTAAAAACCCTTGTAATCGTAAATGTTGACACATTGAATCCCCAGATTATTGTAGAATAAACAAAAATGAAGTAATGTTTATTTAATGGCATCATTTGATCAAGTATATGTAATCAGGGATATATTGATACCTCTATTAAATAGATTACTAATACATTTCCTATACTTAAATTATTATTATTTTTCTTTTAAGTAATTGTAGCCATCATTTAGGCCTAAAGGGAGTAAGTTATATTAATTGTGTTAATTATTTTCAACATGTTAAACAGTCCATATTAATTTCAGAAATTAATCATTTTTTCCCCAGCTCTAAAATAAGTATAAAAATACACAGACATAGATATAAAGTATTGATGCAATATTATTAGAAAAAAATCAGCCCAGCACCAGACTTGACCTGAGGCTTGTACAAATGCATGAAGTCTGTACTGTGTATTTTTTTTGGGTTTGTAGATTTTTAAGCTTTTGAATGTGCACTATTATGTGAGTCTGAGCCATTCATTCCTCATGTGACAGAAAGATGAGACGCATAGAAAACATTCCTTGGGAGAGTGAGAAAATGCGAAAAGCATCAAACGGAGTAGGAAAAGTAAGTAATTGAGAAGCAGAAAGCTACCACTTGATGGAGGGAACGCGAAAAAGGAGAAGTTTTCCCAAACAGCTCAGATGAAAGAGTGGGAGCGATAGATGAATCACGGCTGGCTCTAATCAGGTTATCCTGACACTGGGATGACAGTGCAAGCTTTCCCCCCCTCCGCCTTCATTTCGTTCCACACCGCCAAATGATTATAGATGCTCCCTTCATTTCTCCCAGAGCCACAGAAGTGTCTCCCTGCTGAGGATTCCCAGCCTCTCTCCCTCCCTGCTGCGTTTCCTCCTCATAAAGACCTTAAGCACCCTCAAGTGTTCCACGACTTCTTCACGGATCTTATTTGTATGTTCGTCTTGTCTACCTCCACCCCCACTTTCCTGCTGCAATTTTTTTTTATGAAATATGAGACACAAAATGAACTTCTGTGTGCAAGTTTTGAGCTTTGCATACTGTTTACTGTGGATGTTTAATTATTTGATTAGTTGTTCCTAGTTACTTTGGGGGTATTTCAATATCTTTCCTATTACAGATTTTTTTTTCCTGAAGTCCATGATGTGACCTAATCAATGGAAGGTCATCTGACATTCCACTCTAATTTTGTTCGCCATTCTCTGTAGATTTTCCTCTGTCCTTGACATGAATTCTAGCGAGTATGGATCGCTCCTTGCCGCACTAAATTGGGAATGGATTTTTGTTCCGAAAGGTTTTGCACCGCTTGAAATGTCAGAGACCAGTGCGGTTTCTGAATGTCTTAAATTGCCGAATTACTGTGGTTATTTTTGAAGTTCAGATTACTTTTGCAGCTGGTCACTCCAACACAGTAAAACACCACTGCCATAAACTTTTCACTTTCTCTGTCTATCTCTTTCTGGTCTTTGTTTGCAACTGTGTTACCTCAACCCTCTTTTTACAAAATGAAACTTGTGTCGCGGTGTTCTTTCATGTCAAGAGACTGCGAAGACCACAACACTTGATAAATTTTGGACTGATGTAGCTGGTGGTTTAAGCAATTTTACAGAACAATCAATATTTTTATCTCTTAAACCACATTCACTTTATTGCCAAGGGTTGCCAGGTCTGGGTATATCCTGTGACTACTCCGACAATTTCTGTCATGGTTTTCCACATATGTGACCCTGGACCACAAAACCAGTCATAAGGGCCATTATGAGATTGGGATTTTCCATAATAATGGAACAAAAGTTATGATAGGACAATATTTGGCCAAGATACAACTACTTGACAAACTGGAATCTGGGAGTGCAAAAAAATCTAAATATTGAGAAAATCACCTTTAAAGTTGTCCAATTGAAGTTTCTAGCAATGAATATTACTAATCAAAAATTAAGTTTTTAATGTATTTATGGTAGGAAATTTACAAAATATCTTCATGGAACATGATCTTTACTTATATCCTAATAATTTTTGGCATAAAAGAAAAATGTATTATTTTGACCCATGCAATGTATGGTTGGCTATTGCTACAAATATACCTGTGCTACTTACGACTAGTCATCTTTCTATATCCCTGCATATGTGGACAAAGACAATTCATATAGTACAGTAAAATGCCTCTCATTAACATCCATTTGTTGTTGCTTGATCATGATGCTGCTCATTTGCATTAAGTTATAATTTTCTCAACCTGGTCACTACTGCTGTCACTGGAAATCACAAGCTCTCATTTAAAATGAATGACTTGCCATCTCTTTGATGCTTTATGTCACTGTCAATGTGAATAGGTTATATTTCTTTAGGCGTATTTTAACAAATCTTGATTCTACCTTGATCTTTACAGGTTACAGTTTGAAAAATTCTTCAAGTAATCTTGATAATGAGATCTGTTCTTGCTCAGGTGATGGAAGACCCATATTTAATTTGACACTAATGAAGACAAGCCTATGAAAGATAAATATCCACTGAAATCGGTTGCAATTATTGTGAACCATTTGACATGTCTTGCTTTAAATCCTTTTGTCAGTTTTTTGTTGATTTTTTAGTTTTGCTGAGGTACCAGTCATCTTAATAATAGTGATCTTGCTGCAGGACAGAAGAAAAAGACAAATAATTAAAACCTTGCCACCCACAACCAAGGTTATCTTGGTCCACGCAGGGTTAAATTTCATGCCGTTCCATCTTTATCATGGCCTCATTTATGGCAATTGGTCCTTCTGGACCATCTTGGCGTTTGGCAGCTTGTGCTAATAAGCGTGTTGAAGTGTTTTGCTTAACATCATTCCGACTGACCACCCTCAGGTTGGTGGTGGGTGTGAAATGTGGATTCTGCTGGTGAGAGCTAATGAGTGGTGACTGCTCCCTGCAGATTGAAAGCCCTAATTGCTCAATCATGCTCAAGTTCCAGTGCTTCAGGAATCCTGATATTCCTTAAGGGCTCATGGCCAAAGCTGTCCTCCATTTTAAATGTGTCAATAGGCACTTGTGCCAAGCTCTTTCCAGACAGGAAAACAATTGGCAGTCAAGTTGAGCCAGAAGGAAACATGTAGCAACACCAATACAAATCACTGAAGCTTTATTGACCAAGTATTTGGTCTGGAACTGCCAGAATAACTCAAACCTAGACTGAATTTACTCTTTACCCCAAGCTTTTCAACAAATAATAGAAGACTTTTCAATTGTAGTGACCTGTTAAAAAAGAAATAACCTATGAGATGTCACTTGGCTATAGGTCTGACTATAATGGTCTGACCAAGTTATATTGATCGTTTCAGCCTCTAGAAGGCTTAACCTCATCATTGACCTGCTGGCCAGCCGAGGCTATCAAGATCTATAGAAAGGAATGTGAACTTCATCCACTTCGCTCAGAGGACCATTTATTCTCAAGTTTGTAAAAGTAGTGCTCTCTCTTTTTGGATGGCTTTTGCATCCAAAAAGACCTAGAGGGCAGACGAATTGCAGTTATTTTCCCATAGCAGGTAATTTGATTTGAAATTAGATGTGTCTGGGCCTGTTCAAAGCTTTTTGACCCCTACTATCATTCACCAGCTTTCCATTCCTTCACCTTATATTCAATACAGTTATCCCAGTCGTGTTTCAAATCATCCAAATATGATGGTGCTGACCTCAAGCCCAATTTAGCCAAGGGCAGTAGATCTGTTCTGGTCCTCCCCATTCAGCATTACCTATGTAGAGGATTCCCTGGATTTGACCTGCGGCGCTTCTGTTTAACCGTGATAAAAAAAGGCTCGGAATGATAAATCATTCCCATTATTCTCCATGCGCTCACGGGAAAGGGTGCCGTGTGGAATGAAACCTCAGATGACCTTTCTCCTCAGCACTAGACATCATAAACCATTAGACTCCATTATGGACAAGGTCATAAAAGTATATGTCCGTTAGCACCGACTAGCGGCTGCCATCAGAGCTTAAATTGACAGCATGATGGAGTTGTCATTGCTTGTCAGCTCGGTGATTGGGAGAGGGGCTTTTTCCGAAAGAAGCAGTTTCAGATTTGAGCTTGATTAAAGGAAGCAAGACTGCGTTCTTAGAGGAGCAAGAGTGGGTATCCTGCAAGAATTGGGCTGGTCGTAGTGGTAGAAGGAGTGGTAGTGTGGTGTCCCATACTCGGAATTTGTGATCTGCATTTCAGCCATCCAAGTGCACACTCACATCAATGAGTAATGAACGTACACATACACTGTGAACACACACAAGGAGCAGTGGGCAGGGTGGGCATATACATAAACCGCCCAGAGCAGTGTGTGGATAGGGAGTTAAGCCCAGTTAAGCCCAGTTGCTCAAGACAAGTGGTATTGATGGTGGAAGGGAGCGCTGTTCTTTCACTCCCTCCACCTACAATCCCTGCCAGTACTGAGACTCAAACTCATGACCTTTGGGTTACAAGTGGGCAAGGAGCCAGTTGAGCCTAGCTAGGGGTTCGGTGCCTTGCTCAAAGGTCTCACCTCAGTTGTGGTATAGAAGGTGGAAGAAAGCGCTGTTCATTCACTCCCCCCACTTACAATCCCTGCCGATACTGAGACTTGAACCTGTGATTTTTGGGTTACAAGTGGGCAGGGAGTTTGGGCCCAGTTGAGCCCAGTTGTGGTATTGAAGGTGGAAGTGAGCGCTGGTGGAAGTAACCCACAACGTTTGGGTTAGAAGTCTGACTTTCTAACCATTAGGCCACAACTGCCTCTGAAGTAAGTGAATAGTATCAAAATATCTCTATGATATAGTCATCAGATCTGTTCTCTTTCTGTAGTTACATCGAGCTGATCCAGGCATGGTGTTTTCGGATCGATCATCGTTTCTGAGGTATTGATGATGCACCCTTGTTAGGATCTTGGGATTCGCGGTAAAGGAGATGAGCACCGCTGAGATCGTGCCGATGTGAATGCGAGTGTGCAGTAGGGTAGTGCTTTCCATCTCAAATAAAGTCAATCTGAGTGCAATTTACTCTTGGTAAAAGCAGGTCAGAAATCTAATACAGCATGCTGTTATTGACTACCCATAGCTCTGTTAATCCTACATACAATCTTATAGTGCCTGCTCTGGTAGAGATAACATCACTTACACGATGGACCTTGTTTTGACAGCAGCTCTTGGTGAAGAAATGCTGTTTTGATTTGTTGTATATTTAAGGTCTTTCTTGAAGCCTTTCCTATTTGAAGTGAACCTGGAGACGAAATCTACTTGTCTCTCACATTGTTCTATACACTCTCACAGACTTGTCTCAGCTGATTTCTGAATTGCTGCATTAGTTTCCTCTGGTGCAGTGTGCTTTAAATCAAGAGGAAAAAGATGAGTAGGCAGCATTCTGCCGTCTTGGACCGGAATCTGTAGATTATCCCGACAAGGAGGCGAATCGGAATCCCTCAGTACTCCTGAAACATGCCAACAAATGTCACACAGCTGAGCTGATCCCAGAGCAGCGAGTTAAACAGGAGAAGCATAACAGCCTTCCGGCTGCTGCCTGTACAAATAAAGGGCGACACACAGCACACAGAAGCAAATCAAGACGCAGGGGCCTTGTGTGTATTTGCATGACCTTGAAACTAACTGTTTGGGCAGGTAGCACTTCATCTTGCCTGGTGTTTGTCCCGTCGGTAAGGTTTTATGGATTCAGGACGTTATCCTTCGCTATCTGATCTTCAGGGAAAAAAAGAGTCTAAGTACACTTTGCAGAAGGACGAATGCAGTCAAACTCTCAGAGACAGCTTCCTTTTGCTACTGCGGCTCACTAGAGACCCATTTGATTGACAGCTATAGTATTATTAAGAGAGGCCATTCTTCTGATAATTGCCTTAAATAATAACACACATAAGGTTGGGAACTGAGTTCCTATTCAGAACTAGTTACATTTTAAAAAAAATGATAATGAATTTACTGTGTAACGCAGAATGTCAGAATTTGCACGCCTTAATATAGGAGTACATGAACACACATTTATACAGTTGAAGTTAAACGTTTACATACACCTTGCACAGTCTGTAACATTAATTATTTGACCAAAATTAGAAGGATCATACAAAATGCATGTTATTTTTTATTTAGTACTGGCCTGAGTAAGATATTTCACATAAAAGACGTTTACATATAGTCCACGAGAAAAAATACAGCCTTCTGTTCTTCTGAAAAATCCATCAGGTCCCACAAATTTTGTGTTTTTTCAGCATTTTTGTATATTTGAACCCTTTCCATCAATGACTGTATGGTTTTGAGATCCATCTTTTAACACTAAGGACAACTGAGGGACTCATATGCAACTATTACAGAAGATTCAAACGTTCACTGATGCTCCAGAAGAAAAAAAAAACAATGCATTAAGATCAAGGTAACTATCTTCTGTAGCTTCTGAAAGGTAGTATTAAAAAAAAAAAAAAAATTATTTAGGCAAAATAAAAAAAATGAAAAAATCTTCATTCTTTTCAAAAGTTTACACCCTTGGCTCTAAATGCATTGTTTTTCTTTCTGAAGCATCAGTGAGTGTTCGAACCTTCTGTAATAGTTGCATTTGAGTCCCTCAGTTGTCCTTGAAAAGATGGATCTCAAAATCACAGTCATTGTTGGAAAGGGTTCAAATACACTTAAAAAATGTTGAAAAACCAAAGAATTTGTGGGACCTGAAGGATTTTTCTGAAGAACAGCAGGTAGTTTAGTTGTTCAGGACAAACAAGGGAATCATGAACAACTACATCTAAACCAAAAAACAAAACAAAAACAAACACACAGCTGTGGATCATTCAGGTAACAACACATAGGGCCCTGAACACAAGGTTTTTAGCTCAGTGGTACAATATACCAGTCCCCCGCCCTTCCTTGCACTTCCCCTCCAGTTATCTTTGTCTTTGTCACCGCTGTGCAATGCTAACAGCTGTGTTCACACCGTCATGGCTTCTGCTCACTGCAAAGAACATTCACACTCAGCACATGTTGTGTTAATGAGGAACAGAGATGCGGCTAAGGCCCAGGGCACCAACATGGTTCGCACCATCAGCACCACAACTGGGGAATAGATACGCTCCGGCTTAACTCAGCCCAAACGTCCCCCCTGTTTTCCAGGACTATGCAACTTGCCACAATCTGAAGCAGAATCAGAGGAATAGTGATAAAATGGTCTCAGATCAAATGGCCAAATGCAATTTTGATTCACGGTTGTCAGTCTGTCGCTCCCTTTCTGATCTCATGGTACGTAAAGGGCTCTTGGTCTTGAAAGTGAGTGATAGAGCTCTGGGATTCCATGATGAAGGGAATGAGATAGGAGAGGAAAAAGAGGAAAAAATGGCAGCACAGCATCATGATACTACTACGGGTCCTGCAGGGCTCAGTTTCTGAACGTGGTTGCTGATTGTTTCATCATGTAATGCTTCACTTTTTCCTTTTAGTTGCAGTGAGACTAGATATTCCTCCATTGTGAAGCTAGCAACATTTCATTTGACATGACAGCATGTCCATCTTCACTAGTTTGGTGGATGAAATAATTTCTCATGTTCTGTTCTGCAAGGTCTTGATCAAACTCCTGTGCTTCTTGGACATTAGGTCTTTTCTCAGTTTTCTTTATCAATTCCTATTGCAATAAATAATAAATTATCTTTATTTTTCAACGTCAAAACTTTAGCCATCAAAACTATATGAGTTGCAGCATCTCTTATCAGCTTAACATCAGCTTAACAGCACAGCAAGTTTATATCTCACATTTCTGACTTTATAACTCGCAATTGCAAGTTTATATCTCAATTCTGAGAAAAAAAAGTCAGAATTGCATGTTTATATCTCAAAATTCTGACTTCATAACTCGCAATTGCGATTTTATATCTCAATTCTGAGGAAAAAAGTCAGAATTGCAAGTTTGTATCTCAATTCTGAGAGAAAATGTCATAATTGCAAGTTTATAGCAAGCAATTCTGAGAAATAAAGTCAATTGCAAGTTTATATCTCACATTTCTGACTTTATAACTCGCAATTGCAAGTTTATATCTCAATTCTGAGGAAAAAAAGTCAGAATTGTGAGTTTGTATCTTGCATGTCTGACTTTATAACTCAGAATTGCAAGTTTAAATCACGCAATTATGAGAAAAGTCAGAATTGCACATTTATATCTCAAAATTCTGACTTTATAACTTGCAATTGCGAGTTTATATCTCAATTCTGAGGAAAAAAGTCAGAATTGCAAGTTTGTATCTCAATTCTGAGAGAAAATGCCAGAATTGCAAGTTTGTTTCACACAATTTTGAAAACAAAAAGTTAATTGTGAGTTTATATCTTTCATGTCTGACTTTATAACTTGCAATTGCAAGTGTATATTTTAATTCTGAGGGAAAAAAAGCCAGAACTGTGAGTTTGTATCACACTATTCTGAGAAAAAAGTTAATTGCGAGTTTATATCTCGCATTTCTGACTTTAGAACTCGCAATTGTGAATTTATATCTCAGTTCTGAGAGGGTCAGAATTGCGAGTTTATATCTCAAAATTCTGAGAAAAATGTCAGAATTGGAAGTTTGTATCACGCAATTTTATGAAAAAAGTCAATTGCAAGTTTATATCTTGCATTTCTGACTTTATAATTCACAATTGCATGTTTGTATCACTTAATTCTGAGAAAAAAGTCAATTGTGAGTTTATTTTTTGCATTTCAGAATTTATATCTTACAATTGTGAATTTATTTCTCAATTCTGAGAACAAAAGGTCAAAATTGCACGTTTGTATGACGCACTTTTAAGGAAAAAAGTCAATTGCAAGTTTATATCTCACATTTCTGATTTTATAACTCACAATTGCAAGTTTATATCACTTAATTCTGACTGTATAAGATATACACTTGCAATTGCGAGTTTGTATCAGTTCTGAGAAAAAAGTCAATTCCGAGTTTTAAAGTCAGAAATGCAAGATATAAGCTCGCAATTGACTTTTTTCTCAGAATAGTTTAACACAGTTTATATCTCTAGTTTATAGTCTAGTTTATATCTCGTTTATAGTCTAGTTTATATGTAATTTTTTTTTGTGGAATATATTTAGAAACTTGAGCCACCAACAAGGAAAATGTGTAGCTTTGAACATCCCTTCCTGCTGAACCAGCCTAAGCTGATTTGCAGGCCTTAGTTTAAGCTGGTCTTTAGCCCTACCAAACTGGTCTTCCACTAGTCTAACTGATCCCCTTATAGAAATGAACCATGTTGATTACCATTTGTATAACCACAGTACTACTGTGGTTAAACTATGGTTAGTGTAGCAAAACCATAGTTTGTTTGTGGTTGCCTTATGGTAACCATGATTTTTTTTTGGTTTTATTTGTAGTACAATCATGGTTAATTTATGTCAGGGCCTGCCTGACCAACTGAAAGTGCTCAAAACCTCTTTAAAACCAGCCAACAGTCCACCTGATCAAGCTTAGAAAACAACATGACACAGCAATATTATCCACTTTTGTAAAACGCTGCATTTCAAGTAGCTAGGGGAAGTAAATTAACATCATTTGTATTAACTGCTTTACAATCGTTACAAGAAACTCTTTATGGCTTGAGAACCCACATATTTTTGTTATGCAATAAAAGCATTTTAAATTAACTCGCAACAATTAATTTACCTTGCTAGCTAAGTAATTACCCTAATTAACTAAAGTAGGAGCAAAGCTGCAGCATTAGAAACCGTATCCATGGGAATGCCTTTGAGCAAGAAAAATTAGCCATCGTTGAAGCTGATTATTATTGCATAAGTACTGGCTTAATTGTTCAGTGCGAACAAATTAGAAGGATTCGGGTCTAAAGTAAAACAACAAAGTTACATCCAATGCACCATGGGAAAAAAAAGGTTGTGTCAAACTCTGAGGTCACATGTCAGTTGAAAAAGACTATTTTCAGAGGCTTGTTTTTAGTGTAATGTGAAACCATTGGATTATTCACCATTTATTTGTTGGATCACAATCACTGTTTTGTCTGTTCTGTGGCTCTGTGTTTGAGAAAAGCTCTTTTTGTAGTTCGTACAGCAGCAGAATTTTACCTCATTAAGATAATTAGGATAACTTCTTTTTATGTCATACTCAAAGCATAGTTTCCACTTACTTCTTGTCATTTTTCTTCTAGCAATGTTGAAAACCAAACACTGGCTGTAGAATACTTCCATTGTAAACAGTGGTGCTAAATCATAGAAATCGACTAAAATCCACTCAGAAGCACCTGGAAAACTCTCACAACACTGGCATTGTGGCATTAGGATATGGAAGAGCATTTCCACCTCTAAATAGAAATATAAAAAAGGTAATTGCGACTTTTTATCTCACAATTCTGACTTTTTTTTCCCAGAATTGCGTGATATAAACTCACAATTGTGAGTTAAAAAGAAACAAAGTCGCAGTTATGAGAAATAAAGTAAAAATTCTGAGATATACATTTATAATTGCGAGTTATAAAGTCAGAATTGCGAGATATACTTACAATTCTGAGAAATAAAGTCAGAAATGTGACATAATTCATAATTGTGAGTTCTAAAGTCAGAACTGTGAGATATAAACTTACAGTTCTGAGAAATAAAGTTGCAATTCTAAAAAAAAATAGTCAGAATTGGGAAATATAAATTCGTAATTGCGAGTTATAAAATCAGAATAGCAAGATCTAAACTTACAATTCATAGAAATAAAGTCAGAATTGTGAGAATTAAATTCGTAATTGCGAGCTATAAAGTCAGAATTGCAAGATATAAATTGACAATTCTGAGAAATAAAGTTGCAATTTTGAGAAATAAAGAAAGAATTGTGAGATATAAAATTCATAATTACGACTTATGAGAACTTTGAGATATAAACACAATTCTGTGAAATAAAGTCAGAATTGCAAGATATAAAATGACAATTCTGAGAAATAAAGTTGCAATTCTAACAAATATTCAGAATAGTGAGATATAAATTCATAATTGCGAGTTATAAAGTCAGAATTGCAAGATATAAACTTACAATTCTGAGAAATAAAGTCAGAATTGTGAGATATAAATTCATAATTGCAGGTTATAAAGTCAGAATTGCAAGATATTAACTTACAATTCTGAGAAATAAAGTCAGAATTGCGTGATATAAATTCATAATTCTGATTCATAAAGTCAGATTAGCACGATATATATTTACAATTCTGAGAAATAAATTTGCAACTCAGAAAAAATAAAGTCACAAATGTGAGATATAAACTCACAATTCTTACTTTTTTCTCAGAATTGTAATATAAATTTGTAGTTGCGAATGGCAATTCTGACTTTTTTTCTCAGAATTGTGTGAGATAAACTCACAACAGTGAGTTATAAAGTCAGAATTGTGAGATATAAACTCAGTTCTGAGAAATAAAGTTGCAATACAGAGAAATAAAGTCAGAATTACAAACTAACAATTCTGAGAACATGTCAGTCAATTCTTTGTGAGTTATGAAGTAAGAATTGCGCAATAAATTTGCAATTGCGAGTCGCATTGGCGATTTTATCTCGCCATTCTGACTTTATTTCTCATAATTGAGTTTACATCATGCAATTCTGAGAAAAAAAAATTAATTGTGAAATAAAAAGTTGCAATAACATTTAAAAAAAAAGAATCTTTTATTCAGTGATGGAAACAGGCTTCCATATTAGAACAAGTACCGTCAATGTTTATTTACTTCGCTAATGCTAATGTTCGCTTCAGGGCTGTTCAGTATCAACTTCTTTGTTTTATGTCAAGATAATAACCAATTCTATTTACAATAAAACACATTCAGTTGCAGAATTACACAGAATGTTCGCTATAATCATGCCATATATGCCTGTGCTAGACTACAGCCAAGATAGCAGTTTACAAACCACTCTAGCTGTTTAGCTAATGAAGCCTCCTGTGTGGAAATTTCAACCAACTGGCTCTAAAGCACACTTGGATTGAAACAGCTGTTGGTTTAGCGCTCCGCCATGGTTAATTTATCTAAACCATCCCATTTCCAGACCCCCTTTCTGTGGGATGTTTTATTACCCCTTTTCGACACACCATCTGTACCTTGAAATTACACTATGATTGTGCATAATGAATTACAGTGAACCCCTTAAAGAACCACTGTGCGTTTTAGCTTTAAAATGTATCATTGCTAAGCCGTGTTATTTAAAAAAAAGATGAAAAAGCTAGCATGAAAAAACCTACAGTAGTATTCAATCATTAGCTCTCTTGGCGCGAGTGGAGATGACCTCCGTGACTGCTCTCCACAGACCAATAACGATCAGCGAATTTGCACGAATGATTCCTGTACGTTTTGAGTTACCAACTCAATAATGAGTGTGGGAGAATCTACAAGACGAATTATTTCCCAGTCAAATAACCAATTTGGATTAGCGTCAGTCTCGCGCACTTACTCGACCTTGACTTTGTGCGACGGACCGTCGAAAGAAACTTTTCAGGGTCGTTTCTGAAAATGAGGTTCTCGTTGGTCTTTATTACAGCACGGCACTTACATTATCGCTAATTATCGGACTTCGAAACCCGGTGACCCGCAAGAGCTTGGCGAACCCAGCGACGTGCAGAGGTGTTCTCGCTCGAATCTAATGATCCTTCGTTTTAACGATTTGGCTCGGTTGATTGCCTTCCTCTCAACTCACCCCCACAAATCAAGAACCATGCAACCTGAACCCGAATCTCCGCCGGCCCACGTTGACTCAAAGTGGTGTGGAGTCTAGGCCAGACCTGGTGTAATAACTCACTAATGAAGTTATATGGAAATTGGATGGCTGCAAGCACACAGATGTGTAGAGTTAATTAACGCTCGGCTATTCATAGAAGTAGGTGCACAGGTGCCGGCAAACTGACATTTTGAGGGAATGGGTCAATATGGTAAGATGGAGCAATGAGAAGTTGGCGAGCGTAGGGTGGACATGATGTTAATGGACGGAGGAGAGAGTCAGGCTCATTTGCAGCAACACTTTAATCATGAGAAATAAATTCACGCTGCTGCCGCCGAGTTTCCAAGTTTCACAGATCTAGAGGAGCTACTACAAGGTCTTATCGCAGATAATGAGTGCTTAAAATCGATATTTGCAATCTAGATGGTGGCACTTTCAGATTCACGTTTAAAATGTATTCACAGTGTAATTAGCACTAATCATTTTATAATTCAGACCTTAGTACTTGGAGACGACAGATTTAGGGCAACTGGGTCACTTAATTTTTCTTTTTCCTTTTTTTTCTTTTTAATTCCTACATACAGTGTCTTAAATACACCTTTTCTATGATGAACATGTTTTTAATTTCTGTTATTTTTTTGGAACATAGTTGAAAAGGTTAAGTTGAACTGTTCTGGTATAATTATGAGGAAAAAAAGCCTGTTGAAAATGACGAAATTCTTGAAAGTTTTAGAATAAAATTAAATGAATAAAACTGCTTTGTTGCTTATTAGAGACCAAGCACCAAACCGATTGTATCCATTAGTTTTCTTCTTCTTTTTCTTCTTCTTCTGGTCATAAAGTCTATGGCAGACCATAGAACCACTTGCAGGAAAGTTATGAAATTTGGCACACAAATAGAGGGCAGTCTTAATATTAATCATAGCAAAAACTCTCTAGCGCCACCAATAAGCCAAATTTGCCCTTATATTTCTGCTAATACCTTTTGAACGTAAGGCCTAGAAGGAAAATATTTTTTTCCATTGATTCCTTGGTTGATGCTAAGTCAAAAAAAAAAAAAAAAATTTGCTTTTTCGAACTCGTTCTAGATGTTTTGTCTGATTTCTTTCACCAAAACTGGCTCAGATCATCTTCAGACAATGCTGACCAAAAGTTATCAAAAGCTTTTTGATATACCAAACCGTTTTTGTAAAACGAGTTAACGAATATGACTTGGCTCATGCCGAGCTTAATGTATTTTGAATTTTGCAAAAAAAAATTACCTTTTCAAACACATTCTAGGCATTTTGTCTGATTTTTTTTTTTTTTTTTACCAAATTGACTCAGATCATTTTCAGACAATGCTGACCAAAAGTTATCAAAAGCTTTTTGATATACCAAACCATTTTTGTAAAACGATTTAACGAGTTGAATGCATTTAGAATTTTGTGAAAAATGTACTTTTTCAAACTCGTCCTAGACATTTTGTCTGATTATTTGAACCAAAATTGGCTCAGATCATCTTAAGACAATGCTGACCAAAACTTATCAAAAGCTTTTTGATATACCAAACCGTTTTTGTAAAATGTGTTAACGAATTTGACTTGGCTCATGACGAGTTGAATGTATTTTGAATTTTGCAAAAAATGTACTTTTTCAAACTTGCCCTAGAGGTTTTATCAGATTTTTTTTTTACCAAAACTGGCTCAGATCATCTTCAGACAATGCTGACCAAGAGTTATGAGCTTTTTGATAAACCAAACATTTAACGAATATGACGTTGCTTATGCCAAGTTGAATTTATTTTTAATTTTGTGAAAAATGTGCTTTTTCAAACTTGTCCAAGACATTTTGTCTGATTTTTTTTTTTAAACCAAAATTGGCTCAAATCATCTTCAGACAATGCTGATTAGAAGCTATCAAAAGCTTTTTAATATACCAAACCGTTTTTGTGAAACGCGTTAACAAATTCGACTTGGCTCATGCCGAGTTAAATGTATTTTGAATTTTGCGAAAAATGTACTTTTCCGAACTCGTCTTAGAAGTTTTGTCTTATTTTTATTTATTGATTTTTTTTTTTACCAACTAATCATTTTATAATTCAGACCTTAGTAATTTGGGATGACAGATTTAGGGCATCTGGGTCAATTCCTACATACAGTGTCTTAAATACACCTTTTCTATGATGAACATGTTTTTAATTTCTGTTATTTTTTTGGAACATAGTTGAAAAGGTTAAGTTGAACTTTTCTGGTCTAATCATGAAGAAAAAAGCCTGATGAAACTTTTTGAAAATAACACCTGATTTGACATTATATTTTATCGCAGTTTTAGAATAAAATTAAATGAATAAAACTGCTTTGTTGCTTATTAGGGACCAGGCACCAAAGGTGCTTAGGAACCTATTGTATCCATTAGTTTTCTTCTTCTTCTTCTTCTTCTTCTTCTTCTTCTTCTTCTTCTTCTTCTTCTTCCTCTTCTTCTTCTGGTCACGGAGTCTATAGCAGCCCATAGAACCGCTTGCAGAAAAGTTATGAAATTTGGCACACAGATAGAGGGCAGTCTCAATATTAACCATGGCAAATTTAGAGTATCTCAAACTCTGTAGCGCCACAGATTGGCTAAATTTGCACTCATATTATCAAAATGCAAATAAATAAATAAATAAATAAATACTTTTTCAAACTCATCCTAGAAGTTTTATCAGAATTTTTTTCCACCAAATTGGCTTAGATCATTTTTAGACAATGCTGAATAAAAGCTATCAAAAGCTTTTTTGATATATACCAAACTGTTTTTGTGAAACACGTTAACAAATTTGACTTGGCTCATACCGAGTTAAATGTATTTTGAATTTTGTGAAAAAAGATCTACTTTTTCGAACTCGTCCTAGAAGTTTTGACTGATTTATTTATTTTTGTTGTTGTTGTTTTTACCAAAACTGGCTCAGATCATCTTCAGACAATGCTGACCAAAAGTTATCAAAAGCTTTTTGATATGCCAAACCATTTTTAAACCGATTTAATGAATATGATTTGGCTCATGTCGAGTTGAATGTATTTTGAATTTTGTGAAAAATGTACTTTCTCAAACGTGTCATAGATGTTTTGTCTGATTATTTTAATATCAGACAATGCGGACTAAAAGCTATCAAAAGCTTTTTGAAATACCAAACTGTTTTTGTGAAACACGTTGACAAATATGACTTGGCTCATACCGAGTTAAATGTATTTTAAATTTTGTGAAAAAAAAATTCTTTTTCGAACTCATCCTAAAAGTTTTGTCTGATTTTTTTTTTTTTTTTTTTTACCAAAACTGGCTCAGATCATCTTCAGACAATGCTGACCAAAAGTTATCAAAAGCTTTTTGATATACCAAAC
Source organism: Garra rufa (assembly GCF_049309525.1). Classification (NCBI taxonomy): domain Eukaryota; kingdom Metazoa; phylum Chordata; class Actinopteri; order Cypriniformes; family Cyprinidae; genus Garra; species Garra rufa. The sequence continues at coordinate 29,705,165 of NC_133385.1, read as the reverse complement.
CGTTTTTGTAAAACGAGTTAACGAATATGACTTGGCTCATGCAGAGTTTAATGTATTTTGAATTTTGCGAAAAATTTACTTTTTCAAACTTGTCCAAGACGTTTTGTCTGATTATTTTAACCAAAATTGGCTCAGATTATCTTCAGACAATGCTGACTGAACGCTATCAAAAGCTTTTTTTTGATATACCAAACCGTTTTTGTGAAACGCGTTAACAAATTCGACTTGGCCCATACCGAGTTAAATGTATTTTGAATTTTGCAAAAAAAATGGTCTTTTTCGAATTGTCCTAGAAGTTTTGTCTGATTTTTTTTTTTACCAAAATTGGCTCAAATCATCTTCAGACAATGCTGACTAAAAGCTATCAAAAGCTTTTTTGATATACCAAACCGTTTTTGTGAAACGCGTTAAAAAATTTGAGTTGAATGTATTTAGAATTTTGCGAAAAATGTTATTTTTTGATCTCATCCTAGAAGTTTTGTTTGATTTTTTTTTTTTTTTTTTTTTTTACCAAAACAGGCTCAGATCATCTTCAGACAATGCTGACCAAAAGTTATCGAAAGCTTTTTGATACACTGAACCAATTTCATAAAGCGTGTTAACAAATCTGTCTAAATTTCTGCTTATAACCAGCTTTTTTACATCTTATGTGATTTGCTCAAAATGTGTGCAGAATTGATCAAATATGCCAGCGCACACACTTTCAAGTTGGCATTTGCCTGTTGAGCTGCTGCCATCGAGATGAGCGGTGCTATAATGCTAACGGATAGTCTGACATAATTTGCTTTTATCGAGTAGTCCTCAACAGTAGAGATTTCTCATCCCATGGCTTTCCTAAAGCCCCTGAGTGTGGTTTATGCTCAGCAGAGATCCTGTGGCACATCCTTGTGTTGAATGACATTCCACTCAGCCAAATTCCCTGCTTGGCTCTTCAGACTGGCTTTGGATCAGCCATTCAGCAAGGTTTGGTCTGGTGCCACGTTTGTCAAGATGGCTTTGTCCAGGATTTTCGTGACTGTTCCAACACACTCTTCAGCCATTGGCCAGATTGTTTATTCCCTGAATAGTCATCACATCTGTATGCCTGATTAAAACAGCAAGTGAAGGACTTTGACTCAATGTTGAGCAGATGATGTCAGTTCATGAAGCCAAATCAATCCAGATATTTACTGAGGCTAGTTATAGAATATTAAGACAGATTGGATTAGCATGGCTCAGGATCTTTATGTTTTCGCCACATATAGCAGGATGTGTTTCCATGACTTTCACACTTTGTCGGCACAGAATAGCGACACGGATGATTACAGTGACAATCCCCTCTGGAGAAGCCTGGGTTTAAGTGCTTTGCTGAAGGGAACAGTGGTGATCGTTGTCCTTGTGGGGAACAAACCAGGCGTGGATGGTAGAATTGGGTTTTTTTAACTTTAGTTTGTACTTTAAAGCCCAGGGATTGATTTTATTATAACTAACAGATTTCAGCTTTTTCTTTTGTTATTTGAAGTTCACATTTAACTCTTGGTAATTCCTTCCAATTCCTGAGTCATATGCATACCAACATTTTACATTTCTACAGTTCAAGACATTTTGTCTGATTTTTTTTTTCTTTTTACCAAACTTGGCTCAGATCATCTTCAGACAATACTGGCCAAAAGTTATCAAACACTTATTGATATACCAAACAAATTTCACAAAGCGCGTTAACGAATTAGGAGAAATTCACGCAAAAATGGACGCGAGGCTATATCTTGGCAACACTTTAGCGAATTCTTACCAAACTTGGTATGTGTTATAACAAGCATGACCTGAGGGCACAGAAATAGTTTTGGCACAGCGCCACCTTCTGGTCAAAAGATTGAGAAAAAATTGGAGAAAAATTGACGTTTCTGCTTATATTTTCTGACCAGTTTGGGCAAACTATTAGGACTTGGTCCCACTTTACATTAGGTGGCCTTAACTACTATGTACTTACATTTAAATTAATAATTTGGTACAATGTACTTATTGTGTACATACATGTTTTTACATTGTATTTATACCTATATGTAATTACATTTGTAATTAATTTCTGTAATTACCACTGTTAAACTAACCCTTACACCCTAACCCACCCTTAAACCTACCCATACCACCAAACCTGTCCCTAACCTTACCCATATCCCACTTTAATGGAAGCAAACGTGTTTTGCAATGCAATATGACCACGTTAAGTACATTGTACTTATTTTTTGATGCAAGTACATAATAGTTAAGGGCACCTAATATAAAGTGTGACCTAGGACTTTTTGCCATGGCTGTAAAATTTATGTTTGTTGCTTTTCAAATGGCACTTGCTGTTTATATGATTTTATTGTAGATTTTATTTATTCTTGATCTTAACAACCCAAAGAGTAGTGTACTGTCTATAGTTGAACTGTCTAATTGTGTCAAATTATGCAAAAAGTCAAATTATTATTTAATTGTATGTATTTATAATACAATAAGGCAAAATAGCAATTTAACCATAGCAAGACAAAGAAGTTGGTTCTTTTATTCCAAAAAAAAAAAAAAAAAGAATTTTTCATTATGTTCAGGAGGGAAAAAAATCGTATAGAATTTGGAATGTTTTTCTCTGAATGACTTTGTGTCATACATGATACATCATGGTAACTTTCTGTATATAACTGGTTGCGATTTGAAAGGTCAGTGGCAAACGGGGTCAAAGTCAAGCTGCAAAGTTACAACTGAAGCTTGAAGGTTGACTCCACAGAGTTCAAAGCATTGGGGACCACTGGCGCGCGTCACGCGAGTACACTACACTGTACTGTAGTGTAGTGTGTCCGGATGAGCGTAAGTAATTCAGGAGGTTTCGAGAGGTGAGTTCAAAGTGCTGCTGTGGAACATTAGGGTCAGGTGGGTTCGGGAAATATCGTCTATGTCCCCATCCTCCGCTCTGATCTGCACTGGCAGGTGTGCATGCTAGGAATATTCCAGAAGACAGTGATGCAAATCAAACACGATTGTCTTGCTTACAACTGGCAAAATCTTAGGTTCGGTCTGTGACTTATGAGCTCAGTTCTTTGCGAAGTGCTTGCGTTTTTAAGATTTCTTTTGGTTCCCTGTCGGTTCAGAGAGATCTTTCATGTAAACTTGCCTTGTAGGTTATCTTAAGTTTGATTCAAAGGGAAAATATGTTTATCTTGTGCATGTAGGAGTCAAATTATAGAAGCACAGCCTGTTCAATAGACTGACAAGGATGCTTATGTATCAAAGTTGCGCTGTGGACTATTCCTGAAGAATTCTGCAAAGGTATGCTGTATCTGACATGGGCATCTGAACTTTGTCATCATATTTCATTTTGCATTTATGAAACCTCTAAAAGTTCAGCAGTCTGATGAAGGATAAGTTGCGATTTAGCTGCTCTCAGTTCCCAAATACTGCTGTATCAGTTCACACATTGCGGTTGCAGAGACATATTCAAGGTCACTCGTCTAAATCACAGAAATTATGTCTATTTACCTTTTAGGGTTAAATGGTTCTTGTTGGCTGCTTCTTTTTGGGTAAAAGAAAAAAGAAGTTCAGTTCCCACACATGACTCTAATGAGTCTAATGAGTGAATCAAAACCATACAACGCAACTAGTAATCCCATTCCTGAAGTATTTAATCTTGTCAACTGTTTTTTTATTGAATTAAAAACATAAAACACGACCAGTATAGTCTGATTCCTTATGCGTGACTGAGTTCTTTTTAGTGAATCAAAAACATAGTGCAACTAGTCTAGTCCAATTCCCAAAGAAGGGACTTTTGTAAGCCAGTTCATTTTAGTGAATCAAAAACATAAAACCTGACCAGTACAGTCCAATTCCCAAAGTCGATTGTGTTTGTTAAATCATAAATATACAACATTTTCAGTGTTGGGGAAAGTTTCTTTTAAAAGTAATGCATTACAACATTGCGGTTCTTCCTTAAAAAAAAAAAAAAAAGTAACTAATTACATTGCTTAGTTACTTTTTATGGAAAGTAATGTATTGCGTTACTTTTACGTTACTTTTTAAATCTGGGTTGGGCTTGTTTGTTTGCATTTCTTTACTATTTACTTGAAAAGTAATCTGATTACATAACTCAAGTTACTTACACTGTTACACTGAACATGACCAATACAGTCCAATTTAATTACTTTAACCTAATTTAATTACTTTAATGATGACCAATACAGTTCGATTCCTGAACAAATGACTCCAACGAGAGTCATTTGTCCAATTTCTTTTAGTCATTCAGAAATATGCCGCTTCATCTTACAACTAACTGATTCATTTTAAATCAATGGTTTGTTCCAATATGTGTTTTGTCAGTATTCGTTTATAAAAGATAAATAAATGAATGAAATTTGTTAGCAATTACAATTACTGTTGTTTACTATAGTTAAGGCCATCGTGTAAACCCATCTTTTGCAAGAATTGTTTTGTATTTGCACTTTTTGGTCCTGTGAATTCAATATCTTTTTTATCTTTTATTTCTCCACAGGTGGAGCGAGAGATCGCCATCTTGAAGCTAATAGAACATCCACATGTATTAAAGTTGCACGACGTCTATGAAAATAAGAAATATTTGTAAGTATAAGTATTTTGATTAAATATTGCTGTTTTTTAGTGTTAATTTGTAGCACAGTGTATTGTTAATACTATCTGCAAAGATATTATTAATAAATAATTATTTAACAAACATGAAATATGCCTAGAATTGCAGTCCCAAAATGTGAGAGTACAGAGCAAAAACAAGTTTGGTGTACATAGCCTAAAAGTTTTGGCAGAAATGCAAGTGTAAATGTGTTTGATCTTAAAAGGTTTTGTAAGAGAGTGATTCTGCTGGTGCTAAAACACTCTTAATGATGAAAGTGTGAAGCAGCCTGTTAGTCACAGCAGTTTGAGAGCTGCTAATGGGGCCACGAGTCATCCTTCATGTAAACACCATGATAATTCACTTAGCATTTTTTGGCATCGACAAATCTTCATAAAAATGATTTCTGTTTACCTCATCACTCACTTGTTTATATTTTCTTGGGTTTTGAAGCACTTGCTTGGGTTTTATAATTTACATCACTTGGTATCATGGTTGCCCAATACTATACTTTTTACCATTCTTACCACGGTACATCCATATTCCGCCAGTAGGTGGCGACAAGTGATACATTGAATCATACCCTCAACTGATAAATTCAAACATTGATTCAATAAGAGACGAGTGAATCAATGAATCATCCACTTCGTTCAAACAATGATTCAAAACACTGCTTGTGTTGAATTTTAGTATATCTTCGCAAGGGACAATACTATAGAAATTAAATTTGGATATATTTTAGAGTAGTCAATGTGCAGCTTGTATAGAAGTATAGATTTATTATCCCTTAATAATTACTCAACATACAGCCATCATTGTCAAAATAAGTGGCAACAAAAGTGAGAACACCCTATATTGCCCAAAGTGTCAATATATGGTGTTAACACCATTGTTATCTGGGACTGCCTTAATCATCCTGGGCATGGAATTGACCAGAGCTGCACATGTTGATGCTGGGAACCTCTTCCACTCCTCACGGAGCTGCTGGATGTTAGACACATGGTGCTTCTCCACCTTACGCTTGAGGATGCCCTACAGGTCCTTAATAGGGTTCAGGTCTGGAGACATACTTGGCCACCCCGTCACCTTCAGCTTCAGCTTCCTCAGCAAAGCAGTTGTCATTTTGGTGGTGTGTTTGGGATCGTTTTCATGTTGGAAACCTGTCATTCGACCTAGTTTCTGCAGGGAAGTCATCATGTTCTAGTCCAGAATGTACAGTATATAATGGAATCCATGTTTCCCTCAATGACCTGCAGCTCCCCAGTACCAGCAGCACTCATGCAGCCCCAGACCATGATGCTTGACTTTAGGCAAGACACAATTTTCTTGGTACTCCTCACCAGGGCATCACCACACATGCTGGACACCATCTGAGCCAAACAAGTTTATCTTATAGTCTCATCAGACCACAGGACATGGTTCCAGTAATTTATGCTCTTGGATTGGTTGTCTTCAGCAAACCGTTTGCAGGCTTTCTTGTGAGCCAGCTTCAGATGAGGCTTCCTCCTGGGACGACACCTATGCAAACCGACTTGTTGCAGTGTGTGGCGTATGGTCTGAGCACTGACAAGCTGACCTTCTACTTCTGAAACCTTTAAAGCAATGCTGGCAGCACTCATGCATCTGTTTTTTGAAGCCAGGTTCTGAACCTGACGCACAGAACAAGTGCTCAACTGTTGATCGAATCTTGCGAGGCCTGTTCCGAATGGAGCCCATCTTGGAAATCCTCTGTATGACCCTGACCACTGTAGTGTAACTCGGTTTCAGGGTGTTACTGATCCTCTAATAGCCTTGGCCATCTTTGTGAAGAGCAACATTTCTAATTCTCTAATCCTCAGAGAGTTCTTTGCCATGAGATGCCATGTTGAACATCCAGTGGTCAGTATGAGAGAATTGTACTTAACCCCCTGGGGTCGACAAACGCGTATACGCGTTTTGTGGCAGTTTCCCAAAAGGAACTTCAAATACTCGTTCATTTCTGATTGTACAGATGAAAGCAGTATAATTTTAACTGCTCTGATACAAGATACACAAGTTTGTATGGTCCTGTCAAGCAGACGAAAACATAAACATGATCAATAGGGCATGTAGCTTTGCATGGTTAAACAACATACTGCTGTTATCACTTGGGTGTACTCACTTTTTTTTGACAATAATGGCTGTATGTTGAGTTATTTTCAGAGGACAGTAAATCTATACGGTTATACAAGCTGCACATTGACTACTCTAAAATATATCCAAGTTTCATTTCTACAGTATTGTCCCTTGAGAAGATATACTAAAATGGTTGCTGAAATGTGATGTGTGTACTCACTTTTGTGACATACTGTATGTCTAAAATGTAAAATGTAGTGAAATGTAGTGTATTATGCTGTAGTATTAAGCAACCTCACACTTCCAATCGTGTCATTTGAGCATCAGAAAGTGCAGTGACAGCTAGTGGTGGGAAGAATGGAGCAATAATTTTTAATGGCTTGCGATTCAGTTTACTAGTTACAAAAGCAAAGAATTGAGTGGAGGTAAATCTAACCAAGCTGTCAGCATCAGATAGTGGCTGGCTATTGTTTTGGCTTGGAATAAAACTCACACATGCTCAAATGTTGTTTAATTATTGTTTATGACACCGACTCGCTTCTTTTGACTCGTAGTGTGTGAGTGTTTGTATCTGAAGAAACTTGTATCCACAGAAACTTAAAAATGTGCGGTTAGTTAGTCCTCCAAACTTTCCCTGACAGAACATCTTTCAGAAACAACCCTAATTCCAAACCATAACAGCACGTTATCGTCAAGGAGACTTAACAAAACTAAAACCCACTAAAAGTTTTATCGTGTTTACTCGCTGGTATGCCTTTTATCTTCACACTCACCTTCCATTGTGCGCTCTCGGTTCAACCGCGCTCGGCCGCTGTAGAACGGAAGCTGTCAGCCCGGTATTTCTCAGCATAGTACAACCTTCAACCAAAGAGAATCATTCTCTGCCCTGTTTGCTTGTTTAAACGAATATCTCCCATACTAGGGGGATGAAATTGTCTATTCTCTTTGAGATTTCTGCAGATGCTTTGAAAAGCGTCTTGAGGAAACCATTCGTTCTGTTAATGAGGTTTCTGTATAGACTTCATGAAATCTAAACCTTGTTTGTTAGCTTTGACGCTACTCACTTTACATGCTAGTGTTTTTCTAAATGTTTACAAACCAAAATGTAAAAATGAACCTAAAATATTGACGACTCATAGTCGAGTCCAGATTTCTGTCCAATAAACTTATTGTCCACAAGGTAAAAGAACTACAAGTGAGGGGGGAAAAAAATAGCCTTTAAGTATTATCTGTAAAATATTTAGGAAGTTTAAGAGCGAAGGGAGACACAGACATCTCTGAGTAGGTACTTCCTTTGAACAAGTAATTATTTCACGACTGTCAGTCTCTTGATTTACTGCCATTCACAAGTCCTTTCTCCTAGCCTCATGGGATGGTTAAGTGTCCATCAAATGTGCACTGTATTTCACCTACTTTTAGTAAAAAAGTATGTGATTTTGATGTGATATGAAGCCAATACATAATTTGCAGTGCTTAAAAAATGAGTTCACCCCAAAATAAAAATTCTGCCATTAATTACTCACCCTCATGTCGTTCCAAACCCGTAAGACCTTTGTTTATCTTCAGAACACAAGTTATTATAAAAATATAAGATATTTTTGATGAAATCCCCCGAAATCTTCAGACTTGTTTACGAAGACTGTTTTATGTACAGAGTGTGTCTTCCTCTGCTCGAAAACAAGGACTTGCGGTTTGGAACGAGTAATTAATGACAGAATTAAAGGAGGTTAAAAGAGGACTTTTCACTCAATTTGCTTATTGCTATTCACTGATTGGTGGAATTTCACAGCAGAGTTATGGGTAATGTAGTTTTTCACTAGGAATTCTGCTGTTGAATGCGATTATTTAAAAAATATATAAATAACGAGGACTGAAATCATCTAGGGCTCTCTCCGATAATGAACGCGATATTGCGTAGCTTGTCAGTGAATTATGGCTCTGTGTAGTAAATGCCGTTCCATCAATGAGCATGTGAATTAGATTTATGACTAATCACAGAACCGGCATTACTGACCAGATGCGCATGCGAATCGCATCCAATAATTAAAACCTTTGCATCTTACAGTAGGCCTGTCTTTAAAGGTTTATAAATTATTGTTCAAAATCAGTTCTCCTATTGAAAAAAAAGATTTTTTTTTGAAACCTAACAGTTGCACTTTATACCAACTGACTAACAATTGCAAGTAGTTGTGGGCTGAATTTGAAATAACATGCTACTTTACTATTTTAGTTCAGAACAAAAATATGAGATCATTATTTACAAAAACTCAAAAGAAATGTAAATTACTTTCATTTCTGAGAACATCTACAAAAATTTTAATAGACGTGATTTTTAAGGCTGCTGCCAATTCATCTTGATGAAAAAACACTTAAATTTGAATTTAAAATTTGAATATGAATTTATGTGAACACAACATTCTTAATGTTTGAACAATTACAACTATTATTCATTTTTGTATTTTAAAATTGGTCTGTCGAAAAAGTAAGACCCATCTAAGAAGTAGTATGCATACTACAGTATTCCAGCACAAACTTTCTGAATTAGTAAGAAGTATGTCAGGGTCTGTAATGTTATTTCTCTTTGTCTTGTTTCTATTTGCAGGTATTTGGTTTTAGAGCATGTGTCGGGTGGAGAGCTGTTTGACTATCTGGTAAAGAAGGGACGATTAACACCCAAAGAAGCTCGAAAGTTCTTCAGACAGATCATCTCAGCTCTGGACTTCTGCCACAGTCACTCAATATGGTGAGTGTGACCATTCATTCCTGAACATGTCGACGCGTTTTAATGAAAATCATGATAGCAGTGTTCTCAAATTGGCAGATTAAAGCAATAAGCCACTACAGACTGTGGCAAGATCTCTTTTTGTGGTATCTATTTATCTATCTATCTATGTTTGTTTTTATTTTTTTGAGAACGTTTGTTCTCCAACCTCAATCCAAAGGCTTTTTTTGCAAGCTGGAAGAGTGAACATTATTAGGGTTGAAATGTTCCAAAGCAGATAAAAAGCACAAAAGAAAAGCTGATCCTAACACAAAACCATAGCAATGCGTTCTAAAACTCAGTCCAGCCTAGTCTTTCCCACCTTTTTCACACTTAATAGATTAGAGGCGACCGGCGAGCTGGCAAGAGCTCTTCCCTCTTGTGCTCGTTAAATTCATATTCATACCCCGGGGCTTTCGATTATAACCATATCAAGATATCAGACTCAAGCTCTTTTTTTCTCTCAAGAGCCGTCCGAGGAAAGGCAAAGCGAGGCACGTCGCCTCTTAAGAGTTTCTCTTCTTGATTTATGATCAGAGTCCTCATCTGAACTGCTTTTTTGGAGGGTCTGGATGTGGTATTTCTTATTTGCATGTTTAAATGATGATTGAGTGACATGTTTTGTGTGTTTCTGGGCTATTAATTAACCCTCTGGTTGTGTTCAGATTCCTGTCACACCTTTGATGTTCCCGGTCAAAAAATGACCGGACTCTAAACTACTGCTTATAAATCTCTCGTTATGCTGTACTATCACCAAATATTGGATTCAATCTTTTTGTCAACTTGTTTTCTTTCATTTAGGACTGGTTTTGTGTTTCTATTTGCATCTGATTAATCGTAGGCCTCATTTATTCGAAAGTAGGCGCCTCATTTTTTGAGTAAAAACAAAAAAGAATAATTTTCACAATTTGAGATAAAAAATTATGAAAATTTGCACTGTTTCTCACACTAGTGTGCTTTAATGTTTAATCAGGAAGTTTGCTTTTAAATGCTTTTATTTTGTACTAAATTGCAAAAAGTCACACTTGTGGTGTTCCTGGATCAAAAATGACTGGACTCCAAACAAATGCTTATAAATCTCTCGTTATGCTATATTATCACCAAATATTGGATTCAATCTTTTGTCAACTTGTTTTCTTTCATTTAGGACTGGTTTTGTGTTTCTATTTGCATCTTATTAATCGTAGGCCTCATTTATCTGAAATAAGGTACCTTATTTTTTGATTGAAAAAAAAAATTCACAATATGAGATTAAAAATTATAAAAATTTATCAGGGAATTCAGATTTAACAGGGAACAGCATAAGTGTTACATTTTGCCCCTTTTCAGAAAATAAAAGCATTTCAAAATAAAGGCTGTTTTTGTGATCTTCCCTATTCACTTTTAATGGCCGGCCATTTTTGACAAGTGTGACTTTGTGAAATTTTATACAAAATAAAAGCATTTAAAAGCAAACTGCCTGATTAAACATTAAAGCACGCCAGTGTGATGAACAGTGCAAATTCTCATATTTTTTTATATATATATATCTTATATTGTAAAAAATATAAAAATGCTTTTTTATCTTAAAAAATGAGGTGCCTACTTTCAGATAAATGAGGCCTACGATTAATCAGATGCAAAAAGAATCACAAAAAAGAAAACAAGTTGACATAAAGATTGAATCCAATATTTGGTGATAATATAGCATAATGAGAGATTTGCAAACAATTGTTTGGAGTCCGGTCATTTTTGACCCGAGAACACCACAAGTGTGACTTTTTGCAATTTTGTACAAAATAAAAGCATTTAAAAGCAAACTTTCTCATTAAACATTAAGGCACACTTGTATGATAAACAGTGCAAAATTGTACACATTTTTGTTTAATATTGTGAAAATTATTCATAAATAATGATTTTTTTTTTTCACTCAAAAAACGAGGTACCTACTCTCAGATAAATGATGCTAACAGTTAATCAGATGTAGGCCTAAATAGAAACACAAAACAAGGAACACAAGAGCATTTGTTTGGAGTCCAGTTATTTTTGACCGGGAACACCACAAGTGTGACTTTTTGCAATTTTGTACGAAATAAAAGCATTTAAAACAAACTTCCTGATCAAACAGTAAAGCACACTAGTGTGAGAAACAGTGCAAATCTTCATAGTTTTTGTTTAATATTGTGAAAAATTTTTCAATCAAAAAATGACTCAAACACAACCAGATGGTAAATGCTAAAAAAGTTTGATCACATCAGTTGAAGATAAAAACATTTTTTTACCCGAAAGAATTAGCTTCTTGATAGCTTTTCACACATCAGTGCATTTTTTCGACCAAAAACTCTGTATCCAATTCATTACATTAATTTGACAAAATATCTGAGGCTGTTATGTCTGTAAGCTGGCATTTTCGTTTGTTTTTGATAATTGGTCTTGTTTGGTTCGCTGAAGCATAAAACAGGGTTATGAAAATTGAAAAAGCTGAGGGCTTAACCGACGATGTATAATGATCATGTTCTTTTACAAACATCATTAGCCAATATTGACTTCTGAACCACGTCCTCAGCTTTAATCAAGCCTTTTGTTTTCAAATAAAGAGTCAAAGTCTGGACAAATTGTGCAAAATGGTCTTTTAACCACAGTAAATACTCTTATGCTGCTTTCAAGACCTTCTGGGAAGTTCCTGCTTAAGATAAATTATGACATAATGTGCGTTAAAATGACTTTGGTCGAATCCAAATGGATAAGTTGAAGAACTTTTTATAGCTTTCTCAATTTTTTTTCCACCTACTGCTAAGGACTTTTTTAATGCTAATGAGACTAAATGCAAAGAATGGTCATTAGAGATTGATTCTCTGCGAGTTTTATTACTCTTCTTCATCAACAGTTCAGAAAATACATACAAACTAATTGTTTTGTCGACAGTTATTATCATCAAACCTTATTATCATCAGTACCAATTAGTTTCTGGCATGGTTTTGCCTCAGAAAAACCCAGAAATCTTAAGATTCTTCACTGCTAATTAAGACACCCTGCTGAAAAAACCAGCATATGCTGGTTAGGTATGTTTTGGTGCTGGGATGCTGGTTTTAGCTGGTATATGCTGGTCCTTTGCTGGTTTATGCTGGTCCCTTGCTGGTTTTTGCTGGTTTATGCTGGTCATGTTGCTGGTTAATGCTGGTCCTTTGCTGGTTTATGCTGGTCCTTGACCAGCAACATGACCAGCATAAACCAGCAAAGGACCAGCATTAACCAGCTAAGGACCAGCATAAACCAGCAAGGGACCAGCATAAACCAGCAAGGGACCAGCATAAACCAGCAAGGGACCAGCATAAACCAGCATCCCAGCACCAAAACATACCTAACCAGCATATGCTGGTTTTTTCAGCAGGGCATTCCCCTACAAAAACACAGCATTTCAGTAAACCCCTGTGGCAAACTTCTGGCACTGCCACAAATACATTTTCCAAGGGTTATGGTGTCGTTCATGTGCTCTCATCTCGTAAATATGATCATTCAGACAACAGTGACTTGAAGGCAGAATCTTTACTCTGAGCTGCAGCTCTGAAATACTGAGAAAAATTGACACCTGGATAAACAAGCAAATCCTCTCATTTAACTCGTGAGAGTGTTATCAAGCCGATCTATTTAGAGATAAAAGAGAAGTATTATGGTTAATCAGTGTATCACTGTGGGTTTTTTACGCCACATGCATACACATTGGCATTTGTGTGCATTCACATATTACAGGCAAGATGCAAGAATTGCCTCATAAAATACTTTGACGGTATCAGATGGTAATACTGTGGTACTTTGATATATACAGTCAAGCCCGAAATTATTCATACCCCTTGCAAATTCACACTTAAAGTTACTTTTATTCAACCAGCAAGTTCTTTTTTTGACCGGAAATGACACAGGCTTCTCCCAAAAGATAATAAGACAATGTACAAGAGGCATCATTTTGGAAAAATATATTTCTCAGCTTTTATTTACATTTGAACAAAAAGTGGCATGTTCAAAAATTATTCATACCCTTTGCAAACTGTCCCAGTTAATGGGAAAATCCAAAGTTCTATACCACTCCAAATAGTCCAAGCTGTTCTAAAGCATCCTAATTACCCTGATTCATTGGGAACAGCTGTTTTAATCAACTCAACAGGTGAAAAACAGAAGCTCTCTGCTGTTGGTTTGTGGACAGTCATGGCTAAGACAAAGGAGCTCACTGAGGACCTGCGGCTGCGCATTGTGGCTGCTCACAAGTCAGGAAAGGGCTATAAGACCTTATCTAAATGTTTTGAAGTTCCAGTGGCTACAGAGCAAAGAGGATGTGGTCGGAAGCCAAAAGTGTCACCTATGCTGGCCAGGAGGATAGTGAGAGCGTAAAAAAGAATCAAGGATCACCACCAAGGCCATCCTGATGAATCTGGGCTCTGCTGGTGGCAACATCTCAAGGCAGACAGTCCAACAGACACTGAACACCACTGGGTTCCACAGACGCAGACCAAGGAGGACACCACTTCTCCAGATAAAGCACACAAAAGCCCACTTGGCCTTTGCAAATGCTCATCTGGACAAAGAAGAAGACTTCTGGTCTTCTGTTTTATGGTCAGACGAAACAAAAATTGAATTGTTTGGCCACAATGATGTAGCCATCATTTGTCGTAAAAAAGGAGAAGCTTTCAACCCTAAGAACACCATCCCCACTGTCAAACATGGTGGTGGGAACCTAATGTTTTGGGGGTGTTTTTCAGCCGGTGGACCAGGGAACCTAATCACAGTAAACAGCACCATGAAAAAGGAGCAATACATCAAAATTCTCAACAACAACATCAGGCAGTCTGCAGAGAAACTTGGCCTTGGGCACCAGTGGACATTTCAGCACGACAACGACCCAAAACACACAGCAAAAGTGGTGAAGAAATGGTTAGCAGACAAAAACATTAATGTTTTGCAGTGGCCCAGCCAGAGTCCTGACTTAAATCCAATTGAAAATCTGTGGAGGGAGCTAAAGATCAGGGTGATGGCAAGGAGACCCTCCAACCTGAAAGAGTTGGAGCTCATCGCTAAAGATGAATGAGCAAGAATACCAGTGGAGACATGCAAAAAGCTGGTCAGCAATTATAGGAAGCATTTGATTGCTGTAATAGCCAATAAAGGCTTTTCTATTGATTATTGAGAAGGGTATGAATACTTTTGAACATGCCACTTTTTGTTCAAATGTAAATAAAAGATAAGTAATATTTTTTTCCGCAATAATGCCTCTTGTACATCGTTTTATTATCTTCTGCGAGACGTCTGTGTCATTTCTGATAAAAACAAAACTTGCTAGTTGAATAAAAATAACTTTAAGTCAGAATTTGCCAGGGGTATGAATAATTTCGGGCTTGACTGTACTATGAAACTGAATGATTACAATAATCATGTATGGTGGTGTTTACATGATATCTTAAAGGATACCCTGATTATACTGTATATTAACTAATCATGATTTGATGAGACAAATACATTTAAAAGTGCAAATGAAAAAATAAATGCATATAAAGTGACAAAGTTATACAGTTAACAAAGTAAAACATGCAATCTCAACACAATCTTTCCGTTATAAACACACGCTGTCATGCACACCATGTGAGTGTCATATATGATAAATCACAGCCACACACTGGTCTCAGATCAGTAATACAGCTCTTATTTCTGCACCTTTAGTGTGTTTGCTGAGCCCCGCAGACTCTGGTCTCTGGTCTCTGCATCATTTCTCAGAGCTGCAGGCCTCACACTGAGCAGCAGTAGGGCAGTATGCTACAGCAGCGATGAGAAATGTCCCTGTCATGCTGTCACACTTCCCCGGCGTTTGCTTACTTCATATATGACTGAGAGCCGCCCGGTCCCTCTGATCTCATGCTGGGACAGTCAGCAGGGGTTGATGGGAGAAATACCCATCCAATGTTCTATTTTTCCACTTCTGTCCTTTCCCATTTCAGTATTCGTCTCACAATTTGTCAAGCAGTCTGTTTGTCTTTTTGTTGTCTGTCTATTCTTTTCTATTGTTCTCAAACATTATGTATATGTTCTAATTGGTGAAACCTGCTTAGACAGCAGTTTTTAGCATCACAGGTGTGTGTGACGGCTGGACCAAATGGTGGCAGCATAATTATGCTTAAGTATGTGCATTAATTACACAAATTAACCATTTTATGCATAATTAAGATAGTTTTCACCTCCATTTTTCACCTTTTTTGGGTTAATTGATACGTTATGGTAATATAAATAATAATTGTGCAACGCTGAAAAAATGTGCCTGTTGCGGCTTGAAACATCCAATTCACAGCAGTTTCCAGCTGAAATGAACACTAGTTGCAGTAAAACACTGACAACTTTTATTCCTTTTCTCACCATTTTCATTCATTTAGCCCTATGTATGTGGAAATATGATACAATCAACTTTTTTATTTGCCTGTAAAATTTCTCTGAAATGTTGCTAATGTGAACACTCCTTTAGAGTGGCCATATGTCCTCTTTTTCCTGGACATATACATCTCCATATGTAGTTTTTTTTTTGCCATGGTAAGCTTGCTTGGTAGCGCACCCAGTACAGCAACACTTTTGATGATAATAGACAATCAACTTTTTTTGTTTTGCTTCTTAAATTTCTCAGAAATGTCGCTAATGTGAACACACCTTTAGAGTGGCCATATGTCCTCTTTTTCCTGGACATATACATCTCCATATGTATTTTTTTTTTGACATAGTAAGCTTGCACTGTAGCGCACCTGGCAACACTTCATAATAGACAATTACCTTTTTTTCTTGTGAAATTTCTCAGAAATGTTGCTAATGTGAACAAACCTTTAGAGTGGCCATGTGTCCTCTTTTTCCTGGACATATACAGCTCCATATGTAGTTTTTTTGACATGGTAAACTTGCTCGGTAGCGTACCCAGTACAGCAACACTTGTGATGATAATAGACAATCAACTTTTTTTGTTTTGCTTCCAAAATTTCTCATAAATGTTGCTAATGTGAACACACCTTTAGAGTGGCCATATGTCCTCTTTTTCCTGGACATATACAGCGCCATATGTATTTTTTTGACATGGTAAACTTGCTCAGTAGCGCACCCAGTACAGAAACACTTGTGATGATAATAGACAATCGACTTTTTTTTATTTGCTTTTAAAATTTTTCAGAAATATTGCTAACGTGAACACACCTTTAGAATTACCATATGTCCTTTTAGAGTGACCATAAATCCTCTTTTTTCTAAACATATACAGTCTAGTTTTATTACATACAGTAGTAAACTTGGTCAGTAGCGCACCCGCAACACTTGCTCTGATGTGAAGCGCTCGGGTACAAGTCCAGTTAGACACAAATCACAATAAAAGATCCCACCTTCTCACACACCATGATTGGTTGATTATGTAGAATGCTTGAAAGCTATTGGTCAAGCTACTTTTCAGTCTTTGTCTTCATCAAGTATGAAAACGATAGGAAAACAAAGCCAAACCCTAGACATTTTAGGCAATGTAGATATCTCAGATAGAACAGGTCTGGGAAAAAGATGATATCTGGTTCCTCGACGCACCTTGTCATGTTGTTAGCATACCAACATACTAACGTCAATCTCCATTTGAATCAGTTGAGTCTCTGGTTATTTGCTAGTCTGAAAAGTTATAAGAGTCAGTGAGTTATAAGTGACTTATATTTCGGTTATAGACGTCCTTGAACATCCACACATATTCTCTCTTGAAATATAGACATTTATTTTAATGGGTGCTGGTTTTTTATTGTGATGGACAGATTGACATGGCTATTCGAAGCATGAATGCTTTAGACGTTCAAATAGCTGAAGGCCGACTGTTCATTCAGTGTCTTTCTCTCCACCTACGAAATCGTCCTTCTGGAATCGCTAGACATGAATATTCCTCTAAATATATCTACTAATAGAGTCCATGTATGACAACAGCTGTCAGACAAAGCTAGCATAACTAGCAATCTAGCTGACAGGAATAACTCACCCAAATCCATTTTACTGATTCTTTCAATATTGACTCACTTGACACCCACCTGCTCCAAAAATAACGGCCAAATATAAAGATCTGTACTGTAGCACCCCCCTCAATCCCTCAGCGGGAATACGAGTCACAAGGAGATCATTTAAGAAATCTGAAATCAGCACAAATGCACTTTCTTTGCTTCTGTTATTTGACTTTCTGAGCGCACAACTGTGTTATAAGGTTTTTATGTGCCACTAGAGAACGTTTCGGATGAGATCCCGACTCTTGTAATGGTTTTGTAGGTTACCACTGTGCTGGATCCCACTGTGAAATCCCAGTTATCAATTCTGGGAATGTGTGGAAAACTGTCAGTGGTAATGGATGATAATCATCATGTTTGGCTATTAGTGAAAAAATATGATCTCTTTTGTCTTGGTTGTCAAAATGTTGGAGTTTCTTTATAGGAGCAGATCTTCTGCAGTGAATGGGTGCCGTCAGAATGAGAGTCCAAACAGCTGATAAAAACATCACAATAATCCACATGACTCCAGTCCATCAATTAACATCTTGTGAAGTGAAAATTAAGACATTCAACTTTAAAATTTTTGCTTCTGTGCATATTTCTCTCCTGATTTAGAAGAGACAACTTTTTAATGGTTTGACGGTAAAAATGTAACGTGTTTCAAAAACTTATATTTTTGCAAACATGCAACTTTTGACTTCACAAGATGTTAGTTGATGGACTGGTGTGGTGTGGATTGCTTGTAGTTTAATGTGATGTTTTATAAGCTGTTTGGACTCTCATTCTGACGGCACCCATTCACTGCAGAGGACCCATTGGTGAACAAGGGATGTGGAGTGGAGAAAATTTTCTTGAGCTCGGTGTGGACTGATATATTGTGCACAGTAATACCGCAAAGGGGCATTAAGAAGGTAAATTAGCCACCATTAAATAGCCAGCATGCAGAAAAGCCAAAGCACTGCTGAACATGTAGACATACATGTTCTGTAATTAAACTCTCTCATAATTAGACCGCTGTGAACAGCGTGTGATTAAGATAGCTAATGTACTATTGCATATGCCGCCTGCTGCTCTTTACATTACAATAATGTAAAGCTTGTTTGAGTGCTAATTGGGCCAATTTATTTCTTTATGATTTTGAGTTCATCCATGTATTTATTTATTCATTCATTTAAATATGTTCATTTATTGTATTTATTCATTGATGAATTCATTATTTTTTTATTTCTTTATGTATTTATAGACATTTTAGACACGTTAATATTGTTCATTCATTTAAAATATTAGCTCTTTTATTTAATTCATTGATTCAAGAATATTTGTTGATGTATTTAATTTTATTCA
Organism: Garra rufa; assembly: GCF_049309525.1. Classification (NCBI taxonomy): domain Eukaryota; kingdom Metazoa; phylum Chordata; class Actinopteri; order Cypriniformes; family Cyprinidae; genus Garra; species Garra rufa. Next base: position 29,686,372 of record NC_133385.1, on the reverse strand, counting down.
TTTAAACATTTAGTTTAATCATTCATTCATTTGAAAATGTTTAGCATTAATTTTATTAATTAATTAATTCTTTTAAAATATGCAATTTTTTAAATTATTTGTTTAAAAATCTTTATTCACTGTATTCATTTAAAACATGTAGTTAATTATAACGTTCATTTGTTCATTCATTCACTATTCCTAATTCATTAATTCATTTATTCATTCAGTTACTTTTCATCATTCAGTTTGTTTGTTTATTCATTTGTTTATTCATTCACTATTCTTCATTCATTCATTTGTGCGTTCATTCACTATTCTTCAGTTTGTCTGTCCATTCATTCATTTATTTGTTCATTTATTCACTATTGTTCATTCATTCATTCATTCACTATTCTTTATCCAGTGTGTCTGTTCGTTCATTCATTTGTTCATTCATTTACTATTCCTAATTCATTCACTCATTCATTCATTTGTTCATTCATTTACTATTCCTAATTAATTCGTTCATTCATTCATTTGTTCATTCAGTTACTATTCTTCATTCAGTTCGCTTGTTTGTTCATTTGTTAATTTATTCACTATTATTTATTCATTCATTCATCCATTCATCCATCCATTCATTCATTTGTTCATTCATTCACTTTCATTCTTTAATTTATTTGTTCATTTATTCACTATTCCTAATTCATCCATTCATTCGTTCATTCAGTTACTATTCTTCATTCAGTTTATTCATTCTTTTATTAATTTGTTCATTTATTCACTGTTTTCATTAATTTGTTCATCCATTCACTATTTTCTCTTCCTTCATTCATTTGTTCATTCATTCACTATTCTTCATTCAATTTATTCTTTTGTTTATTTATTTGTTCATTTATTCAATATCCTTCATTCATTTGTTTATCCATTCCTTATTATTCCTTCCTTCCTTCCTTCCTTCCTTCCTTCCTTCATTTATTTGTTCATTCATTCACTATTCTTCAATAAGTTTGTCCGTCCGTTCATTTATTTGTTAATTTATTCATTAATTTATTCATTCATTCATTCATTCATTCATTTGTTCATCCATTCACTGTTTTTATTCATTCATTCATTCATTCATTCATTTATTCACTATTCCTCATTCATTCATTTGTTCATTCAGTTACTATTCTTCATTAAGTTTGTCCGTTCGTTCGTTCATTCATTTATTTGTTAATTTATTCACTATTGTTCATTCATTCATTCATTCATTCATTCATTCATTCATTCATTCATTCATTCATTTGTTCGTCCATTAACTATTTTTATTCATTCATTCATTCATTTACTAACTATTCTTCTTCAATTTGTTCATTCACTATTCCTAATTAATTCATTCATTCATTCATTCATTCATTCACTATTCCTCATTCATTCATTTGTTCATTCGGTTACTATTCTTCATTAAGTTTGTCTGTTCGTTCGTTCATTTATTTGTTAATTTATTCACTATTGTTCATTCATTCATTCATTCATTCATTCATTTGTTCGTCCATTCACTATTTTTATTCATTCATTCATTCATTTACTAACTATTCTTCTTCAATTTGTTCATTCACTATTCCTAATTCATTCATTCATTCATTTGTTCATTCAGTTACTATTCTTCATTCAGTTTGTTCGTTTGGTTGTTTGTTTATTCATTTGTGCATTTATTCACTATTCTTTATTCAGTTTGTCCGTTTGTTCATTCGTTCATTTGTTTACTATTCTTTATTTATTAATTCATTCATTTGTTCATTCATTCTCTATTTTTCATTCATTCATTCACTATTCTCAAGTTTGTTTGTTCATCCATTTACTATTCTTAATTTATTTGTGCATTTGTTCACTATTCTTTACTGATTCATTCATTTGTGTATTCATTCACTGTTCTTCATTCATTTGTTCACTATTCATTCAGTTTGTCTGTTTTTTCATTCATTTGTTCATTTATTAACTATTCTTCATTCATTCATTTGTTCATTTATTCACTATTCTTTATTTATTCATTCATGCATGCATTTGTTCATTCATTTACTATTCTTAATTTATTTAATCATCCATTTACAACTTTTCATTCATTAATTTATTCATTCACTATTCTTCATTCAGTTGGTTCACTTGTTTGTTCATTCATTGGTTCATTCATTCATTCACTATTCTTCATTCATTCATTCATTCATTCATTCATTCATTCATTCACTCACTCAGTTTGTTCCATTCATTCAGTTTGTTTGTGCCTTCATTTGTTCATTTACTTTCTATTCTTCATGCATTTAATTCCATTCATTTGTTCTTTTTGATTCATTATTTTTATTCATTCATTCATTTGTTCATTCATGTACTATTCTTCATTCATTAAATGAATGATTAATAATTGTGATAATTTAAAAAAATGTTTATTCAATAATTTTTTAAATAATTTCATTTATTTAGTGATTAATTTTCTTCTATTTATCCAATAATTAATTTATTAATCCATTCAAAAATATTTGTTCATTCATTCATTTAAAAAGTTTATTTGATTTAATCACCCATTCATTATAAATTACTGTTTATTTTATTTATTCATATATTAAATTATTGATTTATTCATTCATTAATTTCAGTATGCTTTTTGCTGTTTTATTAAATATGACCATCTAGGGAAGACATGAAGGTAGTAGGATGGGGTGGGTCCAGAAATGAAGTTGAGTTTAAACTTCGGTCATCTGTAGATAAGCATCAAAACACAACACCACAGAACCGGCACAATCCAGCAGGCCACGTCCCAACCATGCTTGTGTTTGTAAGAATAAATAGAGTAATCCTTAGACATGCAGATGCTAAACAGATACTTTTTATTAGGTTCTTTATGTGAAGAAACACTTCAGCCAGAACTGCCGTTTTGATTGTAACCATAAAAAATATATTAAGCATCATTTAAATGCAGATCTCTATCAGCAAACAACACAACAACCTGTGCGTTACAATTTTAAACTATCACTGGGCCAATAAATATGTAATTTAAGAGCTCACGGCGGACTGAGGGAAACATTCAGTGCTTTTGCAGCCAATGCAAACCTGATACAATCAAAAGCATCAGGAGATGTTTATTACCACAATCAATCAAACATGCAGCTTGCTCTGCCCAGTTACTCCATAACCTGCAGACCAGAGGTGTTGAAATGAACCTTAGCTTGCTTCAATTAGGAAAATATACGGTCGGCCGCTGATCATATCAACAAACAGTTTCTGTTCAGGAGAGATTACGACGTCTGGGTGACGTTAATGTGTCAAAAAGTGACTTTAAAGAGCTGTTATGGATGTTAGCGATGTGACAGCTAATAAACCCCCCACCTCTGTAATTTGTCCCATGAATGTCGTTGAGGCGTAAATCTCTTCATACTCACTTTTATTAGCCCATGTGAGATTCGGGTTCATAAATGTGTTTGTGTGTTCGTTTTATGTCCACTTGGAGTGTCACTGTCACTCTAAATATCCATAGACTGAAAGTTATGTTTCTTTAGTAGACAACTCTATGATCTTTTGTTTGATTAAGGGATTCTGGCAAAGTGAAGAAAAAACATTTATAATCACTTAAATGTCAATATCAAAGAAACAAATAACTAAGAATTAATCAGCAAACTAAAAATACTACATTAGTAATCACATAAAACATGCTTTGTTTTGCTTTGTTTTTGTTTCGTTTTTTTCCCCTTGCTTCAGTTTTTTGCTTTGTTTTGCTTTTTGTTTTGTGTTTTTATTTTGCCTTGTTTTGTGATGTTTTGCCTCATTTTGTTTAGTTTTTTTGTTTCTGTTTTCTTTGTTTTACTTTGTTTTATCCTACTTTTTCATTTTGTTTTGCTCCATTTTTTTTGCTTTGCTCTGCTTTGTTTTTTGTTTGTTTTACTTTTGCTTGTTTTGTTATTTTGCTTTTTTGTGTTTTTTTGTGTTGTTTTGCTAATTTTTTTTGCTTTGCTCTGCTTTTTGTTTTGTTTTGCTTTGCATTTTGTTTTATTTAGCTTTACTTTGTTTGACCTTGCTTTGCTTTTGTTGTTTGTTTTACTTTTGCTTGTTTTGTTATTTAGCTTTTTTGTGGGGGGTTTTTGTGTTGTTTTGCCTGGCTTTGTTGTTTTTTTGTTTTGTGTTGTTTTGCTTAATTTTTTTGCTTTGCTCTGCTTTTTGTTTTATTGAGCTTTATTTTGTATTGTTGTTGTTTGGCCTTGCTTTGCTTTCGTTGTTTGTTTTACTTTTGCTTGTTTTGTTATTTTGCTTTTTTGTGTTGTTTTGCCTGGCTTTGTTTTTTTTTTGTGTTGTTTTGCTTCATTTTTTGCTTTGCTCTGCTTTTTGTTTTGTTTTGTTTTGCTTTGCTTTTTGTTTTATTTAGCTTTTTTGTGTTTTGTTGTTGTTTGGCCTTGCTTTGCTTTTGTTGTTTGTTTTACTTTTGCTTGTTTTCTTATTTTGCTTTTTTGTGTATTTTTTGTATTGTTTTGCCTGACTTTGTTTTGTTTTATTTTTGGTTTTGCTTTTGTTTTTTGCTTTGCTCTGCTTTTTGATTTGCTTTGCTTTTTGTTTTATTTAGCTTTATTTTGTATTGTTGTTGTTTGCTTTTGTTTGTTTTACTTTTGCTTGTTTTGTTATTTTACTTTTTTTGTTATTTTGCCTGGCTTTGTAGTTTTTTTTTTGTTTTGCTTTTGTTTTTTGCTTTGCTCTGCTTTTTGTTTTGTTTTGCTTTTTGTTTTATTTTGCTTTATTTTTTGTTTTGTTTTGCTTTTTGCTTTATTTTACTTTATTTTTTGTTTTGCTTTTGCTTTTTGTTGTTGCTTGGCCTTGCTTTGCTTTTGTTGTTTGTTTTACTTTTTGCTTGTTTTGTTATTTTGCTTTTTTGTGTTGTTTTGCCTGGCTTTGTTGTTTTTTGTTTTGTTTTTTGTTGTTTTGCTTAATTTTTAGTTGTTTGCTTTTATTTTTTGCTTTGCTCTGCTTTTTGTTTTATTTTGCTTTGTTTTTTGTTTTATTGAGCTTTATTTTGTTTTTGTTTGTTTTCTTATTTTGTTTTTCATTTTTGTGTGTTTTTCCTTGCTTTGAATTTTGTTTTGAGTTGTTTTGTGATTTCTTTTAATTTGCTCAATTTGTTTTGTTGTTTTGCCTTGTTTTTTGTTTGTTGTTTTGCTTTGCTTTTTGTTGTGTTTTTGTTTTAAGTTGTTTTGCCTTGCTTTGTTTTTTTTTTGTTTTTGCTTGTTTTTTGCTCTGCTTTTTGTTTTGTTTAGCTTTTTTGTTTTTGTTGCTTTGCCTTGCTTTATATTAGTTTTGTTTTGACTTTGTTTTTTGTTTTGTTTGTGTTGTTTTGTTTTAATGTTATGCTTTGCTTTTTTGTTTTATTTTGCTTTGTTTTGCTTTTTATTTTGTGTTGTATTGCCTTGTTTTTTGTTGTTTTACTTTTTTTCACAAAATGTCTTTGAAACTCATGTCATCTTGCTTCACACAGTGAAAAGTGGGGCAGCAAATTAATTAAGAGAAAGTTTTAAATCGTGTCCACCTGTGGTCAGATGACTGCTTAACATTCTGTCATCACGGGCTCCCACAGAGTCATGTAGACTAGCAGCGCTGAAAGAAAGAGACAAAAGAAACAGATAATTGAAAAGCATCTCATTACAGGTTCAGATGCAACTAGTCTTGCTGATACAAGGCCAAATGTACTGTTATATAAAGTGCTAGTGTGAGAACTCAAGCTGCAGTTTTCACATCTTATATTCTTCTCCTTCATTTGCTCTTGTACAGTCACAGGGACCTGAAGCCGGAGAACCTGTTGCTGGATGAGAAGAATAACATCAGGATAGCAGATTTTGGCATGGCGTCTCTGCAGGTGGGAGACAGTCTGCTGGAAACCAGCTGTGGGTGAGTGCAACCGAGCATCATTATAGCAGTAATGATCACTGCCTTCAGCTCAGACTCAAACTATTTAGGCCTAAATTTAAGATTTATGCAATAGTGTTGCATATTAAATTTCCACACATATTTCTGTTGTCATGGTTTTGTTTTGTTCTGTAACTAATTGCAATAATTTTGTTTTGTTTGTATTGTTTTGCTTCATTTTTGCTTTGCTTTTTGTTTTAATGTTTTTTTTTTGCTTTGTTTATTTTGTTTTTGTTTTATGCCTCGTTTTTTGTTTTGTTTTCTTTGTTTTACTTTTTCTTTTTGTGTTGTGTTGTTTTTCTTTGCACAGTGTTTTGTTTTGTTTGTGTTGTTTTGCTTTTTGCCTGGCTTTGTTTTTTTTTTTTTTTTTTTTGCTCCATCTTTTGCTTTGCTCTGCTATCATGGTTTTGTTTTGTTCTGTAACTAATTGCAATAATTTTGTTTTTGTTTGTATAGTTTTGCTTCATTTTTGCTTTGTTTTTTTATGTTTTTTGCTTTGTTTATTTTGTTTTTCTTTTTGTTTTTTTGCCTTGTTTTGTGATGTTTTGCCTCGGGTTTTTATTTTATTTTATTTTTTTACTTTTTCTTTTTGTTTTGTGTTGTTTTTCTTTGCACAGTGTTTTGTTTTGTTTGTATAGTTTTGCTTCATTTTTGCTTAGCTTTTTGTTTTAATGTTTTTTGCCTTGTTTTGTGATGTTTTGCCTCTTTTTTTTTCTTTGTTTTACTTTTTCTTTTTGTTTTGTGTTGTTTTTCTTTGCACAGTGTTTTGTTTTGTTTGTGTTGTTTTTCTTTTTGTTTTATTTTGCAGTGTTTTGTTTTTCCTGGCTTTTTTTTTTTTTTTTTTTTTTTTGCTTTTCTCTGCTATCATGGTTTTATTTTGTTCTGTAACTAATTCCAATAATTTTGCT